>NC_057809.1:277156759-277278026 GCF_018294505.1 Triticum aestivum | reverse complement strand
CCACATCGCCGCTCCCGCCGCCGGCCCGCGAGGGCCCGAGGCCGGCCCTCCCGCCGATCGCACGGGCCAGATCCGCGCCACCCCGCCGCCTCTTCTTCTCCGCCGCTTGCGCCGGCAGCCGCCGGATCTCGCAGCTTCGCCGTCACGCCCAGCCGCCACCTCGCCGCTCCACCGCACGCCTCCACGCCGTGGACCCCGCCGGACAGCTCCTCGCCGCCGGATCCGGCCGGAGGAGGCCGGATCTACTCCTCCCCTGCCTCCCCGCCGCTCCATCGGGCTCGCCGGAGCCGCGGCGACCTCGCCCGACTCGCCTCGGGCCGCGTGCCACTGAACCCTAGATCTGGAGGTCCAAATTTTCTTCTAAGTCCTCAAAATCTCAGATCCATATGCTCCTGTGCATTGTGCTATAACTTTGCATCCGTAGCTCCGTTTTGGGCATATAGCATATCAAAATGTTCGCCTCAGAGAGTACATCATTTCATATCATTGCATCATTTTCATTTGAGTTCATCTTGATGCCCCATATGATGTTAGAAGAGGGCTACTTGAGATTATTGTCAGATCTGCTGCTCCATTTAGATATTTGTCATTTTTGCCATGATTAATGTGTGCATGATATGCCCATGAGCTCTACATATGTTTTGTTAAGGGTTTTGCCATCTTTCCAGAGGTGCAACCCATGTAATTTTGTGATGTGTGTGGTGACTAGCACAAGCTTGCAAAGTGAGGCACTTGGTAATGCTGATTTCAGGGACTTAGCATTTCCACTAAGTCCTTGACCTGTTTATCTCATATGGCCATATATTCATGTTGTTTTCTAGTGATCCGTGCCTCTTTTGAGGATGATCAATAAGGATGTTTTGTTAATCTTATAGTGCTCTATCCATACATGTCTTTTTTTGCAATTATGGAGCACCCTAGCTTGAGTCAATCGAGCTCTACTTTTGCTACTTCGTGAATCTGGGCAGATTGTCTACTTGTTAGCGATTTTGCCAAGGATGTTGTAGTTGATCCGTGCATGCTATGCTATTGTTCTTGCCATGTCTAGCTTGAATTTTGTATTTTCTTGATGGATGTATGCTTAGCTTGTCATGACTTGCTCTGTAGTGAGTGCATCGAGCTCGTAAACATGCCTACTTGATATTTGTTTCAGTATGCTCCAGTTTTCACCAAGTCTGAGAATTGATTATGTTTTTGCCATGTTCGCATGCTTGCAATTGTATTTTAGGATCCCTTTTGGCTAAAGGTCACTAAGGGACTTTTTTTAAGCTCTTTGAGTAGCTCCATTCCATGATTTGCTTTGCCATTTTCAGGTCCTGTAGCATATAGTTTTGTTGCTCCGAAGAGTGCTATCTGATCTGAAATTCCAGACAAGTGTTAATTTCACTAAGTCTGAGATCTGTTTACCATATGCATTTTTGCCATGCTTGTTTCAACCTGTTAATGGATGATTTGGCCGTAGCTCAGTGATAGAATTTTGTTAAGAATAATGAATGCATCCCTGCCATGTATTTTGTTGTCATGTTTGGGTGATGTAGCATGTTCATCTCATTGCATTTAGATGGCTACTTGCTGTAAATCGCAGACCGGTGTCATTTTTGAATCGCTTGCCATTTCCAAACCGTAACTCCGATTCCGGCGTTCTTTATATCGTTTTCAAGCGATTTCATGTCATCTTTCCAGTGGCACACTTGGATTTCCATGTTGAGTCCAGGTTAATGCATCCCTTGTCAAATCTTGCATATGCATCCCACATCGCATCCCGCATAGCATACCATCTTTGCATCATATTGTTTGAGTTTTGCACGTGGTTGATTGTGTTTCGTTTGATTTTTTGTCTTGTTTGGGTAGATCCGGGAGACGAGTTCGCTAACGAGGAGCCCGTTGAGTTTGCTTGCGAGGATCCAGTCAACTCTGACAACTTTGCAGGCAAGATGATCATACCCTCGAAATCACTACTATCTTTGCTTTGCTAGATGCTCGCTCTTTTGCTATGCCAATGCTACGATGCCTACCACTTGCTTTCAAGCCTCCCAAATTGCCATGTCAAACCTCTAACCCACCATGTCCTAGCAAACCATTGATTGGCTATGTTACCGCTTTGCTCAGCCCCTCTTATAGCGTTGCTAGTTGCAGGTGAAGATTGGAGACCGTTCCTTGTTGGAACATTATTTTACTTGTTGGGATATCATTATATTGCCATGTTATCTTAATGCATCTATATACTTGGTAAATGGTGGAAGGCTCGGCCTCTCGCCTAGTGTTTTGTTCCACTCTTGCCGCCCTAGTTTCCGTCATATCGGTGTTATGTTCCCGGATTTTGCGTTCCTTACGCGGTTGGGTTATAATGGGAACCCCTTGATAGTTCACCTTGATTAAAGCTTTTCCAGCAATGCCCAACCATGCTTTTACCATTTTCCACCTAGCCTCTTTTTCCCTTGGGTTTCCGGAGCCCGAGGGTCATCTTATTTTAAACCCCCCCCCCCCAGGCCAGTGCTCCTCTGAGTGTTGGTCCACCTGTCAGCTGCCGGTTGCCACCAGGGGCAACTCTGGGCTGGCCTACCCGTACCTAAGACAATCTGAGTGTGCCCTGAGAAAGAGATATGTGCAACTCCTATCAGGATTTGTCGGCACATTCGGGCAGTGTTGCTGGATTTTTTTAACCTGTCGAAGTGTCTTGAAGAATCGAGATACCGAGTCTGATCGGAACGTCTCGGGAGGAGGTCTATTCCTTCGTTGACCGTGAGAGCTTGTCATGGGCTAAGTTGGGACTCCCCTGTAGGGATTTGAACTTTCGAAAGCCGTGCCCGCGGTTATGGGCAGATGGGAATTTGTTAATGTCCGGTTGTAGATAACTTGAACCTTAACTTAATTAAAATGAATCAATAGTGTGAGTTACCGTGATGGTCTCTTCTCGGCGGAGTCTGGGAAGTGAACACGGTGTTGGAGTAATGCTTGTGCAGGTTGTCCTCTAGTTTCTCGCTCGCGCTTTGCCTCCTCTTCTCACTCTCTTTTGTGAACAGGATAGCCACCATATATGCTAGTCGCTTGCTACAGCTCCACATATATTTTTACCTTGCCTTACCTATAAGCTTAAATAGTCTTGATCGCGAGGGTGCGAGATTGCTGAGTCCCTGTGGCTCACAGATTACTATTACACTAGATGCAGGGCCTGACGATTCCGCTCCAGGTGACGTGCTTGAGCTCAAGTGGGAGTTCGACGAAGACTCTCAACGATACTATGTTTCTTTTCCTGATGATCAGTAGTGGTGCCCAGTTGGGGTGATCAGGACCGTGTCGCTTGTTCGGTTATCTTTTATTTTGGCGCCATAGTCGGGCCATGAGTTTTTGGTTGATGTAATGTTAATTATGTACTTGATTGACGTGGCGAGTGTAAGCCGACTATGTTATCTCCCCTTTTATTATATATATATTACATGGGATGTTGTGAAGATTGCCTAGCTTGCGACATATGCCTTCAATGCGATTATGCCTCTAAGTCGTGCCTCAACATGTGGGAGATATAGTCGCATCGAGGGTGTTACAAGTTGGTATCAGAGACTTCCCCGACCTTAGGAGCCCCATTGCTTGATCATTTTTAGCGGCCGAGTTGTGTCTAGAAAAATGTTTTGAGTCATTTAGGAATTATATATCAGAGAGTTTAGGAATTCTTTTTACTTCCCAGTCTCGTCATCACTCTGGTAAAGCATCCTGACGTAGAGTTTTGACTCTTCTCTTCTCAAATTTCACTAAAAAATTCTTAGGATCATGTGGGTATCTTGGAATCGTTCCGATGGTTTTATGACGAGAACATTGTCTTGGTGCCTCCTATCAGGGGTTTTGTGGAAGTGTCCCGAGGAGTTGAGCTCTGAGGTGTTGTCGTCATAATTTTATCGTTGCAGTTCTGGAATACCTGAGTCTAGTACGCCGACATCGAAAATCTCTTTTATGCAGTTCGTTGGTGAGATAACCTCGACACCACCCAGTACTAGGGCGGGAGTTCGGGAGTATCGCCATAACTTGTATAACAGATGCTTTTCGAAGGTTGAGGTAGATGGTTTCCGAAGTTTTTCTCGGTTATGTGTTGAAGGATGGATACAGCTGGATGTAGGATTTGCTAGATTTGGGAGAGATATTATGCTTCCCCTGTATCCCCAACACCTGATTGCATAACCGGAAAGGTTCGGGAGTTTCATAGGCGGGAATTCAAGTAGCTCTAGTTCTTCTTCCACGGATAGTTGGTTTCAGATTGGGATTTCTTACCGATTATTCGTTCTTGATCCGTACCTTGTTGATTTATTTCTCTACCTAAATTCTACGTGGCTTCTCAATTTATGGATATGTGACCATTTCAAGAGGAATGCATTCGTTCATTTTGTTCGGATGTGAAGACTTTATGTTGCAATTTTCATTCCGTTGGATTCAGCTTCATTTTATCTATCTATGTGCTAACGGTGGTCAACCTCTTCAGGATGGCTCCCACTAAGAGCACCAGTCAGAATCAGAATCAAGATCCGCCACCACCTCCACCTCCTCCGGAGGCATGGCAAGCTGTGATGGCCGCAACCAATGCAAACACACAGTTGATCATGCAAATTCTCCAAGAGCGCAATCAAGGCAACCAAGGGAATCAAGGCAACAATCAGAATCACTTTGCTACACTCAACCAGTTCCTTGCTAACAGGCCAAAGACTTTCAGCAATTGTGTTGAGGCAACCGATGCTGATGATTGGCTCGTGGATCCGTGCAAGCATTTCGAGTGCAATAACGTCAGGCCTGAGGACTTTGTCAAGTTCGCTTCCTTCTAACTCAAAGATCAAGCTGCAGAATGGTTCCAGCAGTACAAGGATTCCAGAGGTGGACGTGTGATCACTTGGGATAAATTCCGTCAAGATTTCATAGCTCACCATATTCCATAGAGCGTGGTTGAAAGCAAGCGTGAGGAATTCCGCAACCTGAAGCAAGGCTCTTTGTCTGTCTATGACTACAACAAGTTGTTCCAGAAGCTCGCCCGCTTTGCCAAGCAGGATGTACCTGATGAGAAGAGCATGATATACCAGTTCAGGGGTGGTCTCAGAGAAGAAATTCAGCTAGCTCTTGTTCTCTTTGAGCCCTTGAGGTACGATGAGTTCTACAACATGGCATTGAAGCAAGAGGCCACTCAACTGAGGTGTGATGCTTCCAAGAAGCGAGTCAGAGATGCTACTCCTTCTTCCTCTACTCAAGTGGCCAAGCAGAAGAAGTATTGGCTTCCTCCTCCTCCATTCCGTCGGTCGTATCAGCAGAAGAGCAAAGGTGGCAGTGGATCTTCCCACCCACCCAACCCTGGCTTTCAGAACAAGACTTCGTCTCAAGCTCTAAGATCGAGTGCTCCGTATCACCGTACGCTTTCAGAGGTCACGTGCAACAAGTGCCAACAGAAGGGTCACTATGCTAACAAGTGTCTCAATCAGAGGCGTCTTCCTCCTCCTCCTCCTGTGAGATCGGCAAGTACAGATGTGGTCAAGCATAACCCCAAGCACGCCAAGGTCAACTTGATGAACTCAGCTCAGGCAGAGGACTCATCAGATGTCATCATGGGTAACCTTCCTGTTGACGATGTTCCTACAAAAGTTCTTTTCGACACGGGTGCATCGCATTGTTTCATCTCGAGACCGTTTTCATCTAAGCATGGTTTGGCTTTGCAAATTTTGCCTAGTCCATTAGCAGTTGTCTCCCCGGTAGGCGCATGCATGCTAACTCCATTGCTCCGGATGTTACTATCACTTTGGGAGACTACAAGTTTCTGGCTTCTCCAACGGTTCTTGGTGACTCCGATATTGATCTTATTCTCGGAATGGATTGGCTTTCTAAGCACAAGGCGCATCTTGATTGTGCTGCCAGGCAGATTCAATTGACTCATTCGTCTGAGGAGGTAATTGTCTTTGCTGCTCGGGATAATACCATCCGTCTGTTTTCTCTCAATGAGAAGGGTGAACTGGATGCGATCTCGCAAATTCCAGTCATTTGCGAATATCAAGACGTCTTTCTAGAAGAGCTTCCAGGAATGCCTCCGCACCGGCCAGTTGAATTCGCTATTGATCTTGAGCCCAGCACGGAACCTATGTGCAAGCGTCCTTACAAGCTCGGACCTGAAGAGTTGAAGGGGCTGAAGAAGAAACTCGATATTCAAGAAAGAATGGGTCTCATCCGGCCTAGTTCTTCTCCGTGGGGTTGTGGTGTTCTTTTTGTGAAGAAGAAGGATGGAACGGACCAACTTTGTGTTGATTACTGTCCATTGAACAAGAAGACCATCAAGAACAAATATCCACTTCCCAACATCAACGAGCTGTTCGAACAACTCAAAGGTGCCCAAGTATTCTCCAAGCTTGATCTCCGTATGGGTTATCATCATATTCAAATCCGTGAGCAAGATATTCCCAAGTCGGCTTTCAGAACAAGCTATGGTTCATATGAATACACTGTCATGTCTTTTGGCCACGTCAACGCTCCTCCGACGTTCTCTCACATGATGAACTTCATCTTCAACGCCTACACCAATGACTTTGTTTTGGTCTATCTCAATGACATTCTTGTTTTCTCCAAGAACAAGGAATATCATGCCAAGCACTTGTGTTTGGTGCTAGATAAGCTGAGGGAACACCAGTTCCACGCCAAGTTCTGCAAGTGCGAATTTTGGCTCGATGAGGTTCTTTATCCTGGTCATATCATCTCTGCCAAGGGCATTGCCGTGAATCCTGAGAAGGTGTCTGCAATTGTGAATTGGGAACCTCCTCAGAACGTGAAGCAACTCCGCAGCTTCCTCGGTCTCGCAAGCTACTGTCGAAGATTCATTGAAAACTTTTCTAAGATCGCGAAGCCTCTCTCTAATCTTCTTCAGAAGCACGTCAAGTACGTTTGGTCTCCGGAGTGTGACATTGCTTTCAACACTTTGAAAGAGAAGTTGATCACTGTTCCAATTCTGACTCCGCCGGATGAATCCAAGCCTTACGAGGTCTTTTGTGATGCCTCTCTTCAAGGTCTTGGCGCAGTGTTGATGCAAGAGAAGAAAGTTGTTGCTTATACTTCTCGCCAGTTGAAGCCCAATGAGAAGAACTACCCCACTCATGATCTCGAGTTGGCGGCAGTTGTGCATGCTCTTTTGACTTGGAGACATCTCTTATTGGGAAGAAAAGTGGACATTTTCACTGATCACAAGAGTCTCAAGTACATCTTCACTCAGCCTAATCTCAACCTCAGGCAAACTCGATGGGTCGAAATGATTCAAGAATATAATCCGAGTATTGAGTATACTCCAGGCAAGGCCAATGTGATTGCTGACGCATTGAGCAGGAAGGCTTACTGCAACAGTCTGATTCTCAAGCCTTATCAACCTGAGCTTTGTGAAGCTTTCCGCAAACTTAATCTGCAAGTTGTTCCTCAAGGTTTCCTCGCCAACCTTCAAGTCTCTCCTACCTTGGAAGACCAGATTCGCCAAGCCCAGCTTCTTGATGCTATGGTGAAAAAGGTGAAGATTGGGATTGCCAAGAGCCAACCCAAGTACAAGTGCTACCGCCTTGATGACAAGGATACTCTCTTCTTCGAGGATCGTATTGTTGTACCCAAAGGTGAACTTCGTAAAGTGATCATGAACGAGGCTCACAATTCTCTCCTCTTCATCCACCCTGGGAGTACGAAGATGTATCAGGACCTCAAGCAGGCTTATTGGTGGACTCGAATGAAGCGCAAGATTGCTCAATTCGTGAATGAGTGTGATGTCTGTAGAAGAGTGAAGGCAGAACACCAAAGGCCAGCTGGTCTCCTCCAACCTCTTTCCATTCCAGAATGGAAGTTTGACCACATTGAAATGGACTTCGTGACTGGGTTTCCAAAGTCCAAGCGTGGTGTCAGAGTAAATAGCCATGGGTAGCCTAGCCGGCTTCCCCTGGCCCTTCTGAAAAAGTTACGAGCCCGCCCGGCTCTCAAGAATCCAAGACATGGGGCCGCCTTCCCCTTGCTGGCTGCCACCCAGGCCGGCTTTCGGAAGGCGGTCCAACTTTAGCCCTCATGAGAAGGCCGACTCCAAGAAGCCGGCCATGAGAAGGCCGACTCCAAGAAGCCGGCTCCCCATAAAGCGGTCAAGACCGTACCCACCAAAGTTTGCACCCACCTAACAGCGGTGCGATGGGGCGTGGCTACAGTAAAGCCTGCCACCCCCGAATCCTGGAGGACGCCTGGCACAGTGCGCCGTACGGGGTAGGCATGACCCGTCCGGCACGGCACTGTTGCCATGTTGACCCTGGCATCACCCACGACGGGCCGCCGGCGTGGCCCACAGACGGTGGGCCCCTTTGAGCAGAGAGACGCCCGAAGGCGGCCACGCATCCAACCAGTCGGCCCAAGACAGAGCCGGCTCCCCGCAGCCGGCTTGCCGCCTCCCTCGAAGAAGACGCCCCATTAAGGAGACAAGACGCGGTGAGGCTACAGCGATCGCCTGACAGGTGGCGGTACTGTAGCCGCGCTTACCACGATGAAGCTCACGTCAACAAGATGGAGCCACAGTAACTAGCCGCCGACCAGGCCCTGGACAGTGGGGCCTGCCTGTCGACCAAGGGGCCGGCAGCCGGCGGGACCCACCAGTCGGCGGGCCCCAGCAGCCGGCGCAGAAGCCGGCGAGCGCAATCACAGACGGCTGGGCCCCACGCCCAGTCGGATTACCATTGTATCCCCGGGGGGTAGGCCTATATAAACCCCCCGGAGCACCCATGCAAAGGGTTGGACCCCCTTGCTAGCCCTAGACACCACACAAGGAGAAGATGCAGGCTAGCCGTGCCCTTCTTCCTCCTCCCACCAAACAGCTCAAGGAGCGTTGTGTAGCTACTTGATTCACCTAGTGAACATGCGGAGACCCCGCAGAGCAGTAGTAGGGGTGTTATCTCCACGGAGAGCCCCGAAGCTGGGTAAGATCCACCGGCGTGCATGTCTTCGCCTTATCCCGTTTCCAGGCACCGGCGATGTCTTACTGGCTCCCACGATGATAAGCCACCCGTTGGAATATGTCGAACCTACCACCCGACATTTGGCGCCCACCGTGGGGCCAGGTGCACCGTCATCCGGAGACCTGTTCTGGACGGGAACCTTATTCCTCCCCCGCGAGCGTAGCCAGCCCGGCACGCCCGATGGCGCTTGCCACGACGCGCTGCAAGGCATCACCAGCGTCTGCGCGGCGAGCGGCCTCGCCGATATCCTCGACGAAACTCTCATCTCCGACGAGCTCGCCTCCGATGCGGGCACCGACCACCTCGCCAACCTTCTCGGCCAGCTCCATGTCTCCAGCGAGCCCATTGCGGACCTGGAGTCGGTTGGCTCCACCGACCCGATGCCTGTCGACTCCGACACGGCCTCCTACGACACCTTCCCCACCAACGTCACGATCTACAACGACCCGCTTCCTCGAGCCGACGGCTGCGATGTTGTCACCGCCAAAGTGATGGTTGTCGGCCACGGCGGCCCGGCTGACGAGAGCGCCCGCGACGCCTCGCACACGGCGGCCCACGACTTCTCCGCTCCCCTCCCGGCTAATGCCGACGACGAAGCACTGGAAGCACACCGCCTCGCCCTCCTCGCAGAGGGCCGGAGGCTGGCCTCCGTAAGAAGCCTCACTGAGGCCTACCAGCGCGAAGCTGACCGCGCCGCCTTCGGCACGCCGGCCCCGGGCGGGCCAAGCCGGGCCAGCCTTGTCAAGCAACGCAGCGCCGTCATCGCCGACACGCTGGGAGTCGACCGCCCGGTCTATGCCACTCCGCTCGAGAACTTGCGTGCCGCCCAGGCGGCTGTAGACGAGTTGGACGGCTTGGAGGCCGAAGACCTCCCCCACATGACCCGGCGCATCCAGCAATTGATTGACGCAGCCGCGCAGCGACACGAAGCCGACGCCCGCGCGGAAAGCCCTCCCCCACGCCGAGAACACGGCGCGACGTCCCGGACGCCGTCTACGAGCAATACCCGCGCGCGACGCGAGAACGAGCCGGCTACCAGCCGCAGCCGGACCCGGATCTCCATCGAGCGAGACACGGACGGTCATCCCCGAGCCATGGAATGGCGGGGCGACCCGCCTCCGCCTCCGCCCCGTGGAGAGAGATATCCCGCCCCGCCGCCAATGGCGCACCCGACTCTCAGCGGCCGGCTAGGCCGCCGCGAAGGAATCACCGAGAACGACGCCCGCCATCGGATCGGCCGCCTGGCGCGATCCCTGGCGTTGGAAGAAGAAGACGATGTCGGCCCGCCATGTTTCGGCCCCCGCATCCGCGACGAGCCCTTTCGCAAAGGGTTCTCGCTCCCAAGAGACACGCCCAAGTACAAAGGCTCCGTGAAGCCGGAAGATTGATTGATCGACTACTCCAGGGCGGTTAGCATAGCCAACGGCAACCGGCGCGTTGCCGTGAAGTACGTGCCCCTCATGCTGCAAGGCACGGCGTGGACCTGGCTCAACAGCCTCAAGCCGCGTAGCATCAACAGCTGGCTAGATTTCATAGAAGCCTTCATCCGCAACTTCATCAGCACCTACAAGCGGGCTCCCAAGCCCAGACAGCTCTCCTTGTGCGTACAAGGCCCCGCCGAGTCCACTCGCGATTACCTGACGCGTTGGGCCGAGCTCCGCAACTCCTGTGAAGGGGTGCACGAGGTGCAACCTATAGAATACTTCACAGCCGGATGCCGAGAAGGCACCTTGCTCAAGCACAAGCTCCTCTGCGACGAGCCGGCTACCCTCGACGAGCTTCTGGACATAGCGGACAAGTACGCCACCGCCGACTCCTCGATGAAGACCGAGCTTCGGGTAGACGCGTCCGGAAAGGTACTCAACCCGGCGCCCAAGACGCAGGCTGGCGATTCCGGCCGGCTCCCCCACTCGAACGACCACAAGCGCAAGGGCGCCGCGCCGCCTCCCGCCAGTCGGCAGGTGGCCACAGTCGAAGACGCGCCGCCTGAAGGGCGATCGGCGCCCAAGAAGCCCAATGGCGGCAGGCCGCCTTGGCAGCCCGCCTTCTCCTACGAGCAAACTCTCGACGCCCCTTGCAAGTTCCACAGTGGCGCGAAGCCGTCCAACCATATGACCCGAAAGTGCCATTGGCTCACCCAAATCTCTAAAGGCGAAGGGCTCACGCCGCCTCTGCCTGCCGGCCCGCCGCCTCCGCCTCCACCGCCTCCGGCCGCTCGGCCCGCAGCCGGAGCCGTGCATGACGAGTTCCCTGGCGAGCAAGCAACCTACATCGTTTTTACAAGCCAGCCCGAAGACCGGTGTAGCAAACGCCAAGAGCGCCAGGAAGTTAGCATGGTCGCTGCCAACCCCGCCGGACACATGCATTGGTCAAAAAAGCCCATCAGCTGGAGCCGGGCCGACCATCCGGAGGTGATGCCGTCTCCCGGCTCTTATGCTTTGGTCCTGGAAGCCACCCTTGCAACGGACAGACGCGTCGCACGCTTCTCCCGTGTGTTGATAGACGGCGGGAGCAGCATCAACATCCTGTACCGTGACACCCTGGAGAAGCTAAATGTCAAGACGAAGCAGCTCATGCCTACTCGGACAGTGTTTCATGGCATCGTACCCGGCCTGTCCTGCGCCCCCATTGGCAAGATCAAGATTGATGTACTTTTTGGGGACAAGGAGCATTTCCGCCGGGAAGCGATCTGGTTTGAAGTGGTGGACCTGGAAAGCCCTTACCATGCGTTGCTTGGCCGGCCTGCCTTGGCCAAATTCATGGCAGTTCCCCACTATGCATACCTCAAGATGAAAATACCAAGCACCAAAGGCGTCATCACCATAGCCGGTGATTACAAGAAGTCCTCTGAGTGCGCGGCGGCCAGCAGCCGGCTGGCCGAGTCCCTTGTGATTGCCGAAGAAAAGAAGATGTTGGACCGAGTCGTGGCCATAGCCGGCAAATAGTCGGCCGTGTCGCCCGACCCCAAGGAGCATGACGCTCAAGGATCTTTTCAACCGGCCAAGGAGACGAAGAAGATACCGCTTGACCCCGAGCATCCAGAGAGGTTTGCCGTCATCGGGGCAAACCTGAACAACAAATAGGAAGGCGAGCTCGCCGATTTCCTCCGTGAGAATCGGGACATCTTTGCATGGTCCCCCAAGGACATGTCGGGTGTTCCGAGGAAATTCGCCGAGCACAAACTACACATTCGAGAAGACGCAAAGCCAGTCAGACAACCCCTTCGCCGACTGTCGGAGGAGAAATGCAGGATTGTAGGGGAGGAGATAGCCCGGCTCTTGGCGGCCGGCTTCATCATGGAAGTTTTCTTTCCAGAGTGGCTCGCCAACCCGGTCCTTGTGCTAAAGAAGAACAACAAGTGGCGCATGTGTATAGACTACACGAGCTTCAACAAGGCCGGCCCCAAAGAACCTTTTGCCCTGCCAAGGATTGCCCAAGTGATAGACTCCATAGCCGGATGCGAGCTGTTGAGTTTCTTGAATGCTTACTCTGGATATCATCAGATAAAGCTAGATCCGGACGACCGCCTGAAGACCGCCTTCATCATGCCATTTGGAGCCTTCTGCTACCTGACTATGACATTCGGCTTGAGAAATGCCGGTGCCACTTTTCAGCGTTGCATGCAGAAGTGCCTCCTCAAGCAACTCGGCAGAAACGCTCACGTTTACATGGACGACATCGTGGTGAAGACGGAGAAGCGCGGCACCTTGCTGGGAGACCTCAAGGAAACGTTTGAGAACTTACGCCGGTTCCAAAACAAGCTCAACCCCGAGAAATGCGTGTTCGGAGTGCCAGCCGGCCAGCTCCTAGGCTTCCTGGTCTCCGAACACGGCATCGAATGCAACCCGGTGAAGATCAAGGCCATCGAGAGAATGGCGATCCCCACCAAGCTTCGAGACATTCAGAAGTTCACCAGGTGCTTAGCCTCCTTGAACCGCTTCATCAGCCGGCTCGGAGAGAAAGCTCTCCCCCTCTACCGCCTCATGAAGAAGAGAACTCACTTCGAGTGGAACGACCAGGCCGACCAAGCTTTTCACGAGCTGAAGAAGATGCTGGCCACACCGCCTGTCCTCGCGGCGCCGACTGAGAAAGAGCCCATGCTCCTCTACATCGCCGCAACCAGCCGGGTGGTCAGCACCGTCATCGTAGTCCAGCGCCCAGAAGAAGGCCGAGCCCAGCCGGTCCAAAGGCCGGTGTATTATTTGAGCGAGGTGTTGTCCGCCTCAAAGCAGAACTACCCGCACTACCAGAAGATGTGTTACGGCGTGTACTTCACCACCAAGAAGCTGAAGCCCTACTTTCAAGAGCATCCCGTCACGGTCGTATGCACTGCCCCGCTAGCCGAGATCATAGGCAGCCGGGACACATCCGGCCGGGTGGCGAAATGGGCCATCGAGCTGGCCCCCTACACGATCTTCTACCAGCCCCGCACTGCCATCAAGTCCCAAGCACTGGCCGACTTCCTCGTCGACTGGGCCGAGACCCAGTACCTGCCGCCAGCTCTCGACTCCACCCATTGGCGCATGCACTTCGACGGGTCCAAGATGCGCACCGGCTTGGGAGCCGGCGTCGTCCTTACCTCTCCGAAAGGCGACAAGCTCAGATACACGCTACAGATCCACTTTGCCGCCTCCAACAATGTGGCCGAGTATGAGGCGCTCATACACGGGCTCCGGCTTGCCAAAGAACTTGGCATTCGCCGGATCCTATGTTATGGCGACTCGGACCTAGTGATCCAGCAATCATCCGGCGACTGGGACACCAAGGACACGAATATGGCGAGCTACCGTTTCCTGGTCCAACAACTCAGCGGATACTTTGAAGGATGCGAGTTCCTCCACGTACCACGAGCCGACAACGAGCCAGCCGATGCCCTGGCTCGAATAGGCTCCACCCGGCAAGCAATTCCAACCGACATCGCTCTACAATGCCTCCTCAAGCCATCTATCAAGCCGTCCCTAGAGTCCGATTCCATCTTCGTGCCGCCTGACCCCGATGCGGCCGGGTCCGGCTCGAAGAACCAAGTAGGCGACTCCAAGACTCCCGTAGCCGGCCCGGCGACCTCGGCAGCCGGCTCGGGGACTTCGGCAGCCGGCTCGGGGACTGCCGCACCCGGCTCGGGGACTGCGGTAGCCGGCCCGGGGACTGCACCAACACAACAGCCGGTGGCCGACTCCAACACCTCACCACCCAGCCCGCCCACCCTGGTGGCAGTAGCCACATTGGCAGTAGAAGAAGTCGCGGCTCCATCATGGGCTCAGTCCATCCTCAACTTCCTAGTAAACCAAGACCTGCCGGCTAACGAAACAGAAGCAAGACAAGTCCAACGTCGAGCCGAAGCATACACAATCATCAACAGAGAGCTCGTCAAGCGCAGTGTCACTGGAGTCCTCCAATGGTGCGTCGAGCAAGAGAAAGGCATTGCAATCCTCAGAGACATTCACCAAGGAGAATGCGGCCACCATGCGGCCTCAAGATCACTTGTCGCTAAAGCCTTCCGCCATGGTTTCTTCTGGCCGACTGCTTTGGATGATGCCAAAGAATTAGTTAAACATTGCAAGGGGTGCCAACTCTTCAGCTCCAAGCAACACATGCCCGCCTCGGCATTCAAGACCATTCCCCTCACTTGGCCCTTTGCCGTTTGGGGACTGGACATGGTGGGCCCATTCAAGACGGCGTGCGGCGGCATGACGCATTTGCTCGTCGCCGTGGACAAATTCACCAAGTGGATTGAGGGAAAGCCGATCGAGAAGTTGAATGGGCCGACTGTTGTGACATTCATCGCAGACATAACAACTCGGTACGGCGTGCCGCACAGCATCATCACCGACAATGGCACGAATTTTGCCAAAGGAGCCCTGGCACGTTTCTGCGCAGCCCAAGGTATCCGGCTGGACTTAGCATCCGTCGTCCACCCGCAGTCAAACGGCCAGGTCGAGCGAGCTAACGGCCTCATCCTCTCCGGCATCAAGCCCCGACTGGTCGTACCTCTGGAGCGCTCAGCCGGCTGTTGGCTCGATGAGCTGTCGGCTGTCCTCTGGAGTCTGTGCACTACGCCAAACAAGTCAACCAGCTTCACCCCTTTCTTCCTTGTGTATGGTGCCAAGGCGGTCATCCCAACTGACATTGAGTTCGACTCGCCTCAAGTAACCATGTACACAGAAGCGGAGGCCAAGGAAGCACGAGAAGACGGCGTCGACCTGCTGGAAGAAAGCCGGCTGTTAGCCCTCAGCCGGTCCGCCATCTACCAGCAGGGTTTCCGCCGCTACCATAGCCGGAAGGTCAGGCCAAGATCTTTCCAAGAGGGTGATCTTGTGCTCCGGCTGATCCAGTGAACAGCCGGCCAGCACAAGCTCTCAGCCCCTTGGGAAGGCCCCTTCGTCATCAGCAGAGCTCTAGGCAACGACTCCTACTACCTGATCGATGCACAGAAGCTGAAGGCACGCAAAAGAGACGACTCCGGCAAGGAGTCAGAACGGCCATGGAACGCCAACCTCCTTCGAAGGTTTTACAGTTGAAAGGCAGTATGTATCACACTAACTTTTGTATTAAGCACAAGACAATAGGCCCCCCGAGGAGCGCTCAGGGACTG
The DNA here is from genome assembly GCF_018294505.1 of Triticum aestivum. Classification (NCBI taxonomy): domain Eukaryota; kingdom Viridiplantae; phylum Streptophyta; class Magnoliopsida; order Poales; family Poaceae; genus Triticum; species Triticum aestivum. Next base: position 277,262,456 of record NC_057809.1, on the reverse strand, counting down.
CCATCCCTTATTTATGAATGAAAAGTATCATGCTTATGACCTTGTCATGTCATTTACTTATTCCGTCCGGCACCGAGTTCGACTAAGTCGGCTCGGGGACTGGCCGACTGGAGTTATGTTAGAAGTCCTACCCGCAGTCAGACAAGTAGTGTGCCGGCTCCCAAGCCTTCTCTTGCCAAAAGTCGCAGTTCGAAGAACCGGCTGTCCGGCTGGCAAGAATTAAAGGCAGGAACGGGCGCCCACACGAAAAACGGCTAGGGACTAACGGACTAATATAACAAAAGCCGGTTTTTCTCCCACCGCCGACCGGCTACCAGAGTAGCCGGCCGGCCGGTTTCCATTCACTTCACTTCAATCCAAGAAAGCTCAAGTACTTGCCTCCCCAAAGAGGGAAGGCGGCAAAGGAAAAAGCCTAAGGATAAAAAAGCATACGCGAATGGGAACCAAACATGCACATGATAATATTTACATAAAAAGACCTCCGAGAGGCCAGCATTCAACATAGTTTGGATACACCCCCAGTGGGTGGAACTGCGAAAACTTAACAAAGATTGTTCCAAAGACAACAAGCAGGAAAGATAAAGACGGCAGGTCAAGCTGGCGGAGCGGCCGACGAGCCAGACTGGTTGGCAGAGATGGTCGTGCCGGCTGAAGGAGCGGCCGGCTGGCGAACTTCGGCTTTGTCGCCGCCTCCCGCAGAGGGCGCGCTTCCACGCGCCTCGTTGCTGGAGGCACGGTCGGCCTGAGGTCGGCTGGTTGTTCCACCAGCCGGCTCGACGTCTTCGCCGTCCCCTTCGTCATCCTCGCCTTCGTCGCTGGAGGCAATCTCCTCCACCGAGTCCTCGCCCACCGCCGGGTTCAGCCCGAACCACTCCTCCGGCTGAGCAACACCATCATCATCGATTTCGGGTGCGAAAACGCTGATGTCGGTGCACTCGGCGATTGTCGAAGCTCGCTGGGCAATAGCCGGCCTCACCTCCTCCAGCTCTGCGTCGGCCTCCATCCGCCAAGTGTGCAGCTGGTCCAGGCTCAGCCCTGGGTACCAAGCCCGAACGAACTCCAACGCCCGCCTGGCTCCGTGGCGGGCCGCCGACGCCTTCCAAGCCTCAAAGCGACCAACTGCAACCTCCAGCCAGTCGCCAGTTCGGCTTGGGGTGCGGGGGATCGTCTCGCCGGGCCAGAGGGCGGCCAGCACTTGCGCCCCAACATTGGAGCCGACGAAGCATCCGATGAGCCAGCTGCAACCGCGCCTGGACAGCCAAGAGCTGCTCCTCGAGTGTTCGGTTCGCATCCGGCACGATGTTAGCCCCCGCCTGACGACGCGCCTCGCGATGGGCCTCAATGCTTTGGGCGGCGAAGGTGGAGTAGCCCGGGAAGTAATCTGCAAAAAACAACAAGCAGCAGCTCAGGATAAGCCAAAAACCTAGGCGGCAAGGGGCAGGAGAAGGGCTAAGAAGGCGACTTACCGTCGATCAAGTCCTCGATCCGTCCGAAGCCTTCGTCTAGGGCTCGCCGGGTCTCAGACCAGCTCGCCGCCTCGGTCTCATACTCCGCAATCAAGGCGGCTTCGCTTTCCTGCGCCGCCTGCAGGACTGCTTTGTGGCTCTCCTCTTGGTCGGCCAGCTTCTTGGCTAGGCGATCTCGTTCCTAGAACAAGGCGGCGCACTCGGCCTCCTTGGTATGAAGGGCGGCCTTCGCTTCGCCGAGCTCCTTCCTCAAGTCGGTGTTGGCCCCTGAAGACAAAGGAAAAGAAAAACCAATAAGGAAAGAGTCGTCAAGAAAGATCCGACCCGACTGCGCAGCAGTCGGCCCAAATCTCGGGGACTACACCCAGTGGGTGCGCTGACGCGCCCCCATAGAAGACAGACAAGATCGAGTACTTACTTCGGCTGTCGGCCAGGTCGTCGGTCCTCCGGCTCAACTCCCGAGCCTGGGAGTTGAAGGCGGCAGCACGAAGGTTGTGATATTCCTGAAAGTTCAGAAAAAAGCAAAGTAAGGTAGCCGTCGAGAAAGATCCGACCCGACTGCGCAGCAGTCGGCCCGAATCTCGGGGACTACACCCAGTGGGTGCGCTGACGCGCCCCCACGGAAGAAATTAAGAAATCAAAGGAGCCAAGAACGAAGGACTCACCCGGATAGTGGCTCGCATTGACAAGAACTCCTGGGTGAACTGTTGCAGCAGGGTGGCCTGAGCTTGCAGCCGGCTCCGGACCCCTTGAGCCGCCACATCCAACTCGCCAGTCCCCCCGCTGGGAGTCCACTCAGACGTGGCAGTGCTGGCCGCCTCCAGATCTTCCGCCGACTGGCCTACGCCCGCAACTCGGCGCAACTCCGGCGGAGCGGCGCCTCCCCCTGCGCACCGGCTCGCCGCCAGCTGCACCTCGAGGCCAGCTTTGTTCTCCGGCTCACCTCCGGCCGGCCCCTCTGGCACCGCTGATGATTGGCCGCCTTGGCCCGCTCCGGTTGGCGCAGCTGGTGGCGCTCTCCTCGCAAAGGCCACGGGGTCCTCCCCCCTCTCCATCAGCGGCGGGTCTGGGACGATCTCCTCCGCCAAGGGCAATGGGGTGTCGGGGGCTGCGGCTCGGAGAGGAATGGCGAGCAGCGGAGGCTGGTTGTGCAAGCTTTCCGTCTCCGTCTTCGCGGTAGCCACCTCCGTCTGGGCCTTGGCTGCCGCGTCGGCCTGCTCCCTCGCCGCCTGGGCGGCCGCCTTCTCCGCCGCCTCGCGCTCCTCCCGCGCTTCGCGGGCGTTCCGCTCTGTGGCCTCCCTGAGATCGGCGCGGGGGTCCACGTGGCGGGAGCTCGAAGACCCTCTAGCCGGCCCCACGACGGAGCCGCCCGGACCCCTCTCAAGGGAAAGCGGCGCCCTGTCCAGCAAGCGAGAAAAAGTTAAGAAGAATATTCAAAGAGAAACAGAATGATGACGAGCATGCGGCAAGGCAATTGAAGACTTACGCTGAGACCGCCGGAGGCTGCTTCACCGCCTTACGGAAGCGGGCCGCTTTCGCAGCCGCCTCGTCTCGCTTGGTCGCCACGGCGGAGGCTTTGGACTTCTTCGGCCGACTGCCGAAGAGGCCTGAAGCGGCCCGGCGCTTCTGTGTGCTGCCGCCGGCTGCCGGCGCGATAGACGAGCCCGCGCACTGATGGTCGGCCGCTGGCTGGCGACGCGGGGCGACTTCGGCCTCGAAATCGTCCGGCCAGTCCTCGAAGCTCGCGGTGAACCTTGAGCCCCCGGGCTCGGCGCTGTCCCGCACCACAGCGTCTTCCATGGCGGCCACCCCCAAGTCCGGGTCGTCAACGTCGTCCACCGTGCGGTCGGGGGCATACTGGCGCTCAATCCCTGCTGCCCCGGCCGACGGCGCAAGAAGAGGGTTCTGCTCAAAAGAACCGACTGGTCAGAAGCCGGTCGTCATGAAGCCGGCTGACGACAAAAAGAATTACCATGGGCGGAGGATTGGCGCGAGAATACGGCACCTTGCCGTATTGCCAATCCCCGGCGAGTTTGTAGTTGGCGATGTAGTTAACCATGAGCGCCACCTCCGCGTGGGGCATTTCCCATGTGCTCAGCCGGCTTGGGTCGAAGCGGCCGCTCATCTGACACATCATATGGGGCCGGCTTTGGAGAGGAAGGATCCGGCGCTCCATGAAGGCGGCCACCAAGTCGGCCCCGCGCAGGCCTTCCGACTGAATCATCACCCGAAGCCGGGAGATGGCGGCGTTCCCGGCCGGAGACAATGACCGGGACCGGAAACTCCACGAGGGCTGCTTCCTAGCCGGTGGGCCGGCTACGTAAGCCAGCAGGTTGATGTAGTCTCCTTTCTCGGCGATGTTCTTCACGTAGAAATATGATCTCTGCCAGACTTTCACCGACTGGATCAGGGGGATGGGCGGGAACGGGTTGTTCTCGCTCGCCCTCCTCATGGTGATGAAGGCTCCGCAGGGGGCAGGCACGCTGGCGACGACTGTGCCGAGTTTGCTCTGGAAGAACTCTCCCCAGAGCTCCAGCGTGGGGAGCAGCCCCAAGAAGCCTTCGCAGAGGGAGACGAAGGCCGACAGCAGCATCACCGCATTAGGCGTGAGGTGATGCGGCCGGAGGTTGTAGAACTCGAGGAAGGAGCGCAGCAATCCGCTCGCCGGAAGGCCGAAGCTGCGCAGGCAGTGCGAGCGGAAGACGACCCGCTCGCCCTGCTCCGGTGCCAGCGAGATCTCCTTCTCCGGTGCCAGGCGGACCTGCACGAGGTCGGCGCCGGGCAGGCGCCGAGTCTGGCGGAGGAACTCCACATGGTCTTCATGGACGTTGGAGCTGTCCCACGAGCTTGACAACGCCATGGAGCGAGGCGGTGTAGAGACGCGGCGGCGCTGAGACGGGAAGCTACAACAGCAGCGAGAGGAAGAAACGAGGGTTAGGAGGGGCGGAGCGGGAGAGAGCGTGCGAACCTCTGTCGCTCTCCCTCCTCCCCCTACTTATAGGCTCACGTGGCGGAGCCGAGGAGGCGCGGCGTGGGGAAGCGTGGGGATCGATCGTGCCCACTCCCCACGTCCCGTGATTATTGAGCCTTAACGGCGAAACAAAACTGCCTCGAGAAGACGAGCGGCCCCTGTGGCCCACGGAATATCCGCGCCCGGACCAAGGCTCGCAAGTGGCGGGCCCGGGCCTGCGGCGGCGTCCCGTCGTGCGCGTGCGCTCGAGGGATCTCGCCGCCATGTGGCCGCGGGAGGGCCCGTAGTCAGCACGCAGGTCCCCCCCTCCTCCCGCCTACAAGACGCGAGGCTCTCTGAAGTCGACATTCGCCCGCTAAGCCGGCTCTTCAAGATGGGAAGCTGACCAAGCTTCTCGTCCCCCTGCTCGCCTTGGAGCTCGATCAGCTTCGGGGACTACTATCGGAGAAAATAGCCATGGGTAGCCTAGCCGGCTTCCCCTGGCCCTTCTGAAAAAGTTACGAGCCCGCCCGGCTCTCAAGAATCCAAGACATGGGGCCGCCTTCCCCTTGCTGGCTGCCACCCAAGCCGGCTTACGGAAGGCGGTCCGACTTTAGCCCTCATGAGAAGGCCGACTCCAAGAAGCCGGCCATGAGAAGGCCGACTCCAAGAAGCCGGCTCCCCATAAAGTGGTCAAGACCGTACCCACCAAAGTTCGCACCCACCTAACGGCGGTGCGACGGGGCGTGGCTACAGTAAAGCCTGCCACCCCCGAATCCCGGAGCACGCCTGGCACAGTGGGCCGTATGGGGTAGGCATGACCCGTCCGGCGCGGCAATGTTGCCATGTTGACCCTGGCATCACCCATGACGGGCCGCCGGTGTGGCCCACAGACGGTGGGCCCCTTTGAGTAGAGAGACGCCCGAAGGCGGCCACGCATCCAACCAGTCGGCCCAAGACAGAGCCGGCTCCCCACAGCCGGCTTGCTGCCTCCCTCGAAGAAGACGCCCCATTAAGGAGACAAGACGCGGTGAGGCTACAACGATCGCCTAACAGGCAGCGGTACTGTAGCCGCGCTTACCACGATGAAGCTCACGTCAACAAGATGGAGCCACAGTAACCAGCCGCCGACCAGGCCCTGGACAGTGGTGCCTTCCTGTCGACCAAGGTGCTGGCAGCCGGCGGGACCCACCAGTCGGTGGGCCCCAGCAGCCGGCGCAGAAGCCGGCGAGCGCAGTCACAGACGGCTGGGCCCCGCGCCCAGTCGGATTACCATTGTATCCCCGGGGGGTAGGCCTATATAAACCCCCCGGAGCACCCATGCCAAGGGTTGGACCCCCTTGCTAGCCCTAGACACCACACAAGGAGAAGAAGCAGGCTAGCCGTGCCCTTCTTCCTCCTCCCACCAAACAGCTCAAGGAGCGTTGTGTAGCTACTTGATTCACCTAGTGAACATGCGGAGACCCCGCAGAGCAGTAGTAGGGGTGTTATCTCCACGGAGAGCCCCGAAGCTGGGTAAGATCCGCCGGCGTGCATGTCTTCGCCTTATCCCGTTTCCAGGCACCGGCGATGTCTTACTGGCTCCCACAATGATAAGCCACCCGTTGGCATATGTCGCACCTACCACCCGACACGTGGCAATGATGCTATATTCGTTGTCATTGACAAACTCACCAAAGTGGCTCACTTTCTGCCTATCAAAGAGTCAATCACTGCAGCTCAATTGGTGGAACTCTATACCTCTCGAATTATCTCTTTGCATGGGATTCCACAAGTGATCTCTTCAGACCGTGGCAGCATCTTTACCTCCAAGTTTTGGGATTCTTTTCAGAAGGCCATGGGCACCAACATCCACTTCAGCACAGCTTTCCATCCTCAAACTAGTGGTCAAGTCGAGCGTGTCAACCAGATTCTTGAAGATATGCTCAGGGCTTGTGTGATCTCCTTCGGCATGAAGTGGGAGGATTGTCTTCCTTATGCTGAATTCACCTACAACAACAGTTTTCAAGCAAGTTCGGGCAAGGCCCCATTTGAAATTCTGTATGGCAGGAAGTGTCGTACCCCTCTCAACTGGTCTGAAACCGGTGAATGACAGCTTTTGGGTAATGACTTAATCACAGAGGCAGAGGAAATGTGCAAAGTCATTCGAGATAACCTCAAAGCAGCCCAATCCCGCCAAAAGAGCTACTATGACAGTAAGCACCATGGTTTGGCTTTCGAGATCGGAGATCATGTTTACCTCCACGTCTCTCCTACGAAAGGTACTCATCGCTTCGGTATCAAAGGGAAGCTTGCCCCCAGATACGTGGGACCTTTCAAGATTGTCAGCAAGAGAGGCAATCTCGCCTATCAACTCGAGCTTCCTTCAAACTTTGCAAATGTTCATGATGTGTTCCATGTCTCTCAGCTCCGAAAGTGCTTCAAGACTCCTGACCGCACCGTCAACTTCGAGGATATTGAGCTCCAAGAAGATCTCTCTTATCGTGAGCACCCAGTTGCTATTCTTGTAGAGACTGAACGCAAGACTCGCAACATGTCAATGAAATTCCTCAAAGTCAAGTGGTCACACCATTCCGACCGTGAAGCTACCTGGGAACGCGAGGATCACCTCCGTTCCGAATACCCGGCGTTCTTTCAGTCCTAGATCTCGGGACGAGATCCTTTCGTAGTGGTGGAGTGTTGTAACACCCCGGATATAATTTTCACAATATGTATTCCAACTCTTGTCGTTTCCGGCCTTAAGTTATTTTATTTTTCTCGGGTTCAGGTTTTTGTCTACATGTGTTGTTGTCGTTGTCATGCATCTCATATCATGTCATCATGTGCATTGCATTTGCATACGTGTTCATCTCATGCATTCGAGCATTTTCCCCGTTGTCCGTTTTGCATTCCGGTGCTTCGTTCTCCTCCGGTGGTCATTTCTACCTTTCTTTCGTGTGTGGGGATTAAACATTTCCGGATTGGACCAAGACTTTCCAAGCGGCCTTCGTTTACTACCGGTAGACCGCCTGTCAAGTTTCGTACCATTTGGACTTCGTTTGATGCTCAAACGGTTAACCGAGGGACCAAAAAGGCCTCGCGTGTGTTGCAGCCCAACACCCTTTCAATTTGGCCCAAAACCCACCTAAACCCTCTCCTTCATCTAGAGCGTTCGATCACGATCGCGTGGCCGAAAACCGCACCTCATTTGGACTCTCCTAGCTCCCTCTATGCATATATATAGACCGCTCCTCTAAATTCGTGGATCCCCTCTTCCAAAACCCTACATCCCCACCTCGCGCCCGCGCTGGACACGTCCGGGCCGGCCGGACACGTCCACCGCCCCGCCGGACCAATCGCAGCTCGCCACGTGGCGCTGCCTGTGCCCACATCGCCGCTCCTGCCGCCGGCCCGCGAGGGCCCAAGGCCGGCCCTCCCCGCCGATCACGCGGGCCAGATCCGCGCCGCCCCGCCGCCTCTTCTTCTCCGCCGCGCCGCCGCGCCGGCAGCCGCCGGATCTTGCCGCTCCGCCGTCGCGCCCAGCCGCCACCTCGCCGCTCCACCGCACGCCTCCACGCCGCTGACCCCGCAGGACACCTCCTCGCCGCCGGATCCGGCCGGAGGAGGCCGGATCTACTCCTCCCCTGCCTCCCTGCCGCTCCATCGGGCTCGCCGGAGCCGCGGCGACCTCGCCGGACTCGCCTCAGGCCGCGTGCCACCGAACCCTAGATCTGGAGGTCCAAATTTTCTTCTAAGTCCTCAAAATCTCAGATCCATATGCTCTTGTTCATCGTGCTATAACTTTGCATCCGTAGCTCCGTTTTGGGCATATAGCGTATCAAAATGTTCGCTTCAGAGAGTACATCATTTAAGCTCATTGCATCATTTTCATTTGAGTTCATCTCGATGCCTGATATGCTGTTAGAAGAGGGCTACTTGAGATTATTGTCAGATCTGCTGCTCCATTTAGATATTTGTCATTTTTGCCATGATTAATGTGTGCATGATATTGTCACACCCTAGCTAGTTCAAGCATTAGAGTGTGCATCATGTTTAAATTCCTCTTAAATTTGAAATAGGGAAGGCATAAACCCCCAACACCCCCTGGAAACAACTAGGGTTTACTAAAATTATTTTCAATGAACCTGAAATGCCCTTCTAAAAAGTTCACCCTCTTTGTCTTGGGTTAGAACCTCTGGCAAAATTGGTGCACAATTTTCTAGGTCAACCGAAGGCCATTGAATTAAATCATAAGTATTTGAATTTGGGCATTTAAATGCTATAAAATAATTTAAATGCTCAAATAATTCTGGAAATAAATGTTTGTTGTTGGAAATATTCTAAACAGACCCCACAATTATTTTCAGGATTTTTGGAAGCATTTTAGTATTTTTTTAATAAAGCCCAACAGTTGCAGTTAAATAGAAAAAGAAAACAAATCAGAAAAAGAGAGAGAGGGAGAAGCCCACCTGGGCCTTACCTATGCTGGGCGGCCCACCTGGCCTGTGCCAGTCGTCACCCACCTCTGCTAGTAGGCAGAGGCGTGTCGCCGGCGCGTGCTCCCGCGGCCACCTCCTGCTTCCACCTCCTGTTGCCTCCTCGTCCCCATTCGAGCGCCACGGAGACGCCCAACACCTCCCTGCACTCCTCCCCTCTCTCCCCCTCGTCTCCCTCACCCTCTCCCGCGATGGCCGAGCGCGATCCTCGCCGCCGTTCGCCGTAGTTGCCACCAGAGCCACCCCCTCGCCTCCCTGACGTGCCCGTGAGCTCCGCCTCCATCGTCTACGCCTCCCCGTCGACTCACGCAACGCCGGACGCCTCCAAGCGCCTCCCCGACGCCTTCTTCTTCCTCGGTCCGCCGAGATCGCCGGCAACGCCCCGACGACGTCCGACCTCCCCCGAGCCCGCTGAGACGCGTCCTGCAACCGCCGTGAGCTCCTCTACCGATCCCCCCTCTTCTCTGCTTCGTTTGCCCGCCGTAGACGCCGCCCCCTTGCTCACCGTAGCACGCCGCCGCGCGAGCTCGACGCCGGCGTCACTCCGGTGGCCTTTTGGTCAAGCGCGGGTGCTTAACGCACTCCCCGCACCTCGCAGCGCCTCGCTAGCACGTCCTTTTCCCCCTAGCTCGCTGCAGCAGCAAAATCACCAACGGCCGAGCTCCGGCCGCCGCCACGAGCTCGACTCCGGCGAGCTCGCTCCACCCCAGCTCCTCCCACTTGCCCCACTAGATGCGCGCGAGCCCCAGCTACGCGTAGGACCAAACCGCGGTCGAATTGGTCGCCTGTGGCCGATTTCCGAAGCTCTCCGCCGTCTCGGCCTCGCCGGCGGCTCAACGCCGGCGGGATTAACCCCGCTGACCAGGGGTTTGACCCCAGTTTGACTCCGCCTGAGACACTGATAGGTGGGGCCGGCTCCTAACTTAATTCAGATTAGTTTAAATTAGAGCTAATCACTCTGTTAGAGGTTAATGACGTCGTTAACTAACCCTCTCTCACTGACATGTGGGCCCAGGGCCTAACTAACCCAGTTTAGTGCTAACTAAACACTAACTAACTCTGTTAGTTAGCTGAGAGACTGACAGAAGGGGCCCACCAGTCAGGTTTGACCTGGGCTGGCGCCTTTGACCCGCTGACGTCACAGTGACGCAGTGCTGACGCATTAATTCAATTACTGGATTTATTCTTTAATAGGAAATTCCAGAAAATAGTCAAAACTTCTAAAAATCATAGAAAATCAACCATAGCTCCAAATGCAAAGATTTATATATGAAAAATGATCAGAAAAATTCAATCTATCCATCTGTAATGGTTTCATGCATGACAAAACAAGTTAACCTTGCTGTTTAAGCAGAATAAGGTAATGCACTAATAAGGCCATGTTTAATGAGCTAATATTTGAATCTTTGATTCAAATGAGTTCATCCCTTCTGTTTTAGCTTGCATTAGGCCAAGACACTTTTCATTTTCCATGTCATAGCATGCATCATATTGTTGCATATTGCCATGTGTTGATTATGTTCGGTGTGTCTTTCGTGGTAGGTTCTGCCTCCGAGGATAACCCCGAGTATCCGTCTGAAGGGCAGTACCCTACTACCTCTACAACAGGCAAGCAACCCATTGATCATTCCGATACAACCCATGTTCCCGCTTCTGCTCTTGTTTACTGCATTAAGACAACGCGATTCAAACTGCTGTGTGCTACGGTAGTTGAACCCTTATCCTCTGCATGACCTGTCATTGCCACAGTAACTAGATGAAACCCACTAGCATGTGTAGGAGTTGATTGAGCCATGTATGTGATTCCTACCTTGCTATGCCTGCTATGCTTAGAGTTGTGTCAGGTCTGGTTCATCTGGGTGATGGGCTAGAGTGATATGATTATGTCGGTAATATGAGGGATGTGTTGAACATGTTTTGGTAAAGGTATCGATGAGAGGCCATGTAGTAGTATAGGGTGGGTTGTTTCATTGAGGCCGTCCATAAGAACTGAGATCTGTATGTGTGATTTAAGATGCAGTTACTACCGTACATTGGGCCCGAAACCAATGGACCCTCTCGGCTTCTTAATCACCCTAGTACTCTGTCCAGGAGTTGCAAATAGTTTCTGGTGTTTGTAGGTTATGTGTTGGCGGCCGTGCGTAGCGCTGACCCTAGGGGTGGGCTATGTTGCGGTAGATACACCGTGGCCGGGTATGCCGGGCACCCGTTTGGTGTCTCGGGAACCCTGTTCACATCGTTCGGGGCCGTATGTGGAAACCTCGGCCGGACTCCCTGCGGATGGAACCTGGATAGGCGATAAACCTGGACTAGAGACTTAAGTGTTTAGGTAGGCCGTGGCCGACACCCTCGCTGGGCTTCCGCTTGAAGGTTGCCGAGTACATGTCGTGTAAACGGCGGTAAGTGGTGAAAGCGTGTATGAAGAAGTACACCCCTGCAGGGTATAAAACTATTCGAATAGCCGCGTCCGCGGTAAAGGACTACTTGGTTGCCTATACAGTTCATAGACAAGTTAATGGATACTACTAAAAGACTCAAGATAAGTGTGAGTACCGAGGATGGCCCTCTCGTAGGATGACGAGAGAGGATCCCCGGTGGAGTATTGTGTTGGTGAGTAGTGGACTCGTGTGCGAAAACTATTTTACTAGTGGAGTTCCGTAGGATAGCTTAGCCAAGAGTCAAAGCTGGCTTGCTGCAATAACCCCACCACCTTCTTGAGAATGAGCATGTATATTAGGTTCTGATGTAAGACTTGCTGAGTACCTTTGTACTCATGTTTGCTTAATTACTGTTTTCAGACGACAACACCGCCCCCTCCGATGGGTTCTACGTAGACCTTGACGTCGACGAGTGACTAGCCACCCAGGTGGTGATCCTGGCCATGGAGGGCCCTATGTAGATAGACAGGCTTCGAGAAGCCTTCTTTCTTTCTAGTGTCTGTACTCAGACTAGTTGCTTCCGCTTGTGCTTGTATGATTGTATGACTTGAGTGTCGGGTCATGTGACCCCTATCTGTATGAACATGTTATGTATGGCTCTCTGGAGCCTTTAAATAAAGTACTTGAGTTGTAGAGTTTTGTTGTGATGCCATGTTGTATGTACTCATATCGGGCATATTGTGTGTATGATTGAAATGCTTGGTATGAGTGGGATCCGGCAATCTAGTTGTTTATCCTTGGCAGCCTTTCTTATGGGGAAATGTAGTCTAGTGTTCCTCGAGCCATAGTAGTCCGCTACAGCCCGGTTCACCGGAGTCCTGCTAGCCCAGCACTACTGTTCAGGACACTTGACTGGCCGGCATGTGTTTCACTTCGTTCCTATGTCTGTCCCTTCGGGGAAATGTCACGCGGTGAAATCCGGAGTCCTGCCTAGCCTGCTACAGCCCGGGTTCCCCGGAGTCCTGTTAGCCCAGTGCTACAGCCCGGAATCACTCGCTGATGACCGACATGCTCGATGTGATTCATGTATGCCTGTCTCCATAGGTCTGTGCCGCTTTGGGTTCACGACTAGCCATGTCGGCCCGGGTTCTCTGTCATATGGATGCTAGCGACACTATCATATACGTGAGCCAAAAGGCGCAAACGGTCCCGGGCCATGGTAAGGCGACACCCGTGGGATACCGTGCGTGAGGCCGCAAAGTGATATGAGGTGTTACCGGCTAGATCGATGTGGCTTGGAATCGGGGTCCTGACAGCGTTGGCATCAGAGCCGGACTGCCTGTAGGTTCGTTGAGCCAAACTGGTCGATGTCGAGTCTAGAAATGCTTTAGTTATATGTAGGGGAATTGATTGTGGGAGGGAACGTAAGGCTCTTTTACTCCTTTACCTTATGCCCTCTGATCTGAGTCATTCTCTTCTCATTCAACGTGGGTTAAGGACTAGGCTCTCTTCTTCTATCAGGTTCACGTGTTACTAATCCGTAGTAGCTTATAGGATTGTTGTTACAAGCCTCAGTACAGTTTCTACTATTTTAGTATGTTGCTAATTGAATCAGAACCTTGATATGATGTTGTTGAGTGGTATTGCAGACTGTTGTGGATGTCTCAAATCTTTTTCTGAGCATTTACAGCTGTTATGCTGTCCAATTTTCCCTAGAAATTCTAATGTCTTTGCATTGTGGTTGTGCTTTCAGATGGCCAACCGTGCTCAAAACCAAGTGGTTCGCCTGACCCGGTGCCTCGACGTGCCCGGTCATACTGCTATGTTAGTCCGGGTAATGATCGAGACGGGTTACCGTTGGTATCCCGAATACACTGTCGAAGAGCAGTTCCGCGACTTTAATCAAAGCCAATATTTCTGCACCGTCAGGATATTTCCTTCTTATCCTGGATCTACCGAGCCCCTTCACTGTTCCTATGGACTCGGGGTTACTGTTGAGATGGCTGTGCAGGATGCTGCCTATTCCATGATGACCATCATGCGAGTCCGGACTGGCCTGCTTCGGAACACCGACTTCCGTTACATGCCAGCTTCACTTCCGGGAGCGCAAGGGTATCTTCAGGCTATCTATGCTGACTCCACTCAGGAGGACTCATTAACTCGTACCACTGCCGAGATGCTCGAAGATAAGGACCGAGAGAATCGGGCCTTGAGGTTGGAGCTTTTCAATACCCGTGCTGATCATTGGGCCACATTGACTCGGTTTGCACCTGCGGTGCAAGCTGGATGTATGGATACAAGGGATCTGTATCCTGTGAGATCTGCTCTGCCAGACATGGTGGATTGGCGTGATGTGGGGGGCATCACCCCACCCCGTGGTCCTCGCAGGCCACCGTTTGTTGGTCCAAGACCTCATCCTAGCCCCTATGGTCCACAGGCTCCTCAGGACCGTCTGTTCCCGGATGATCACGTTGAACTTCCAGGCTATGGAGGTGACTTCTATGAGGACTACTACGGAGCTGTCTGAGTTAGTAGTAGTATCACTAGTATTGTAATAGTTGTATCTCCACTGTCCTGCGTGACTTGTGGAATATGACTTGGTGTGTAATCAATTCCGGAGGTGTAGACAAATAATGTATAGGAGCTTGGAATGCCTCCGATGAGATGTAACGTCTTTCATCATAGTTGTACTGTAGCCTGGGCTTGTACTAAACTATGTATGATGTGTATGACCGTTGGTATATATATGGCAGTTTTATATTACCATGACATACGGATGAACATCTCTGCATTCCGTGTTATCCATTACATTCTGCACTTCCTTGCTAAGTTGAGCCATCCTTATCTAAACCGTTGTCTTGTTTTCTCCTAGGATGGTCAACACCCGCAGCAACCCTGCTGCCCCGGAGCAGGGGGAAGCCAGTGCAGCTAGGGGTGAAAATCTGCCTCACCCGCCTTCTCTGGCCGAAGTGATGCTGGAGGCGGAAAGAAACAAGCGTGAGACTAACCGCCTGCTGGAGCGGATTGAGCAGAACACTGCACGCCATCCGCGAAATGACTTGGTGTCAATCAATGACTTTATCAAGCTGTACCCACCAAAGTTTAACCATTCCGTCGAGCCCCTCGACGCGGATGACTGGCTTCGCAGCATCACCCACAAGCTACGTTCTGCCAACGTAGCCGAAGCCGACAAGGTTACTTACGCTGCCTACCATCTCGAAGGCCCTGCTAGCCTCTGGTGGGAAAATTTTGAAGCTATGCGCCCGGTCGGCCAAATCACTACTTGGGCTGAATTCAGTGAGGCTTTCCGTGAGCATCACATTCCGGAAGGTCTCATGGATCGCAAGAGGGAGGAGTTCTGCAATTTCACCCAAGGAAGACTGACTGTGGATGCATATAGTCGTGAATTTGGGAATCTGGCACGCTATGCCCCTGAAGAGGTATCTACTGACGCTAAGAAGCAGGCAAGGTTCCGCAAGGGACTTAGCCCTGAGCTTCGCCGCGATCTTCGTCTGCACGAGTGCACCTCCTTTCAGAAGTTGGTCAATAAAGCCATCAGTGCTGAGACAGGCCAGACTGATTATGACGCTTCACGCAAGCACTCCCGTGATTTTGGCTCTTCATCCGGCTCTGGAGCTCAGAAGCGCCGGGTGTGGATCCCAAGCACGGCACTGCCACCCAGGTTCATCCCGAGGCCATCCTTTGAGGCGCCTCGTCCCAACCAGCAATTTGCACCGCCCAAGCCCTATGGTGGCCCCGCTGCTAACGCTGCTCCACGCCCCAATGTGGTGACATGCTTTCAAGTGTGGAGAGCCGGGTCACTATAGCCGAGAGTGTCCCCAGAACAACAACCCCAATCAAACTGGAAAGTCCGTTGGCCGTGGTAAGCCCGCGGGAAAGACATTCTACGCCAAGCCGGTCACTACTGCCCGTGGCCATGTCAACTATGTTTCAGCCGAGGAGGCTCATGAGGATCCTAACGTCGTCCTTGGTACGCTCCTTGTTAACTGCCATCCGGCATCTGTTCTTTTCGATACTGGAGCATCTCATTCATTCATATCCGAGAACTATGCTCGATTGCATAACACGACATTCTGTGACATGCCCTCTACCATGGAAATTCAAACCCCTGGCTCTAGATGGCAAACTTCTAGAGTAAGCCATGGGAACGAAATTCTTGTCGATAGACTTGTCTTCCTTGCATCCTTAATAGCTCTCAAGTCCTCGGACATAAACATCATCTTGGGTATGGACTGGATGTCAGCTCATTATGCTAAGATTGATTGTGCCACTAGAACCGTTCAACTTACTCACCCATCGGGCAAGACAGTCAATGTCTTAACTCGAGTGGCCAAGCGCCAGCTTTACTCCCTAAATGCCAACCCCCTTCCAGACCTTGAGGATGTTCCGGTAGTCCGAGACTTTCCGGATGTCTTTCCAGAAGAACTGCCAGGTGTTCCACCTGACAGGGATGTTGAGTTTGTGATAGACCTTGTTCCAGGAACCGTTCCAATTTCTAGAAGACCCTACAAGATGGCACCCTTAGAACTAGCCGAGCTTAAGAACCAACTCGATGAGTCCTTGAAAAAGGGTTTCATCCATCCTAGTTCCTCTCCTTGGGCTTGCCCCGTCCTCTTCGTCAAGAAGAAGGATGGAACGGATCGAATGGTTGTAGATTACCGACCTGTCAACTTGGTCACCATCAAGAACAAGTATCCGCTTCCCAGGATCAACGATCTGTATGATCAGCTCGCTGGATCCTCAGTCTTTTCCAAGATGGATTTGAGGTTGGGCTACCATCAAATCAAAATCAGAAACGGGGACATTCCCAAAACGGCCTTTGTTACTCGTTATGGCCAATACGAGTACACCGTTATGTCCTTCGGTTTAACCAATGCCCCAGCCACCTTCTCCCGGTTAATGAACTCGGTCTTCATGGAGTATTTGGATAAATTCGTCGTAGTATACCTCGATGACATACTCATCTACTCCAAGAATGAAGAGGAACATGCCGAACATCTAAGGCTGGTATTGATGAAACTTCGAGAGCATCGCCTTTATGCCAAATTCTCCAAGTGTGAATTTTGGTTGCCAGAAGTGACCTATCTAGGCCATGTAATCTCTGGTAAGGGTATTGCTGTCAATCCCGAGCGAGTTCAAGCCGTCCTTGATTGGACTCCACCTGAGACGGTCAAGCAAGTTCGGAGCTTCCTTGGCTTAGCGAGCTATTGCCGCCGCTTCGTCGAGAATTTCTCCAAGGTTGCTAAACCTCTAACTGAACTCCTCAAGAAAGATAAAAAGTTCGAGTGGACTCCACAGTGCGAGTTCAGCTTCCAGGAACTGAAAAGACGCCTGACATCTGCTCCCGTACTGGTACCACCAGATTTCTCCAAGGACTTTGTTATCTATTGCGACGCCTCGCGACAAGGACTAGGTTGCATACTCATGCAGGATCGTCAGGTAATTGCCTATGCTTCACGGCAATTACACCCACATGAGGAAAATTATCCCACACATGATCTAGAGCTTGCAGCTGTAGTCCATGCACTTAAAACCTGGCGACATTACCTCCTCGGTAATCGTTGCGAGATCTTCACCGATCACCAAAGTTTGAAATATATCTTCACCCAACCAGATTTGAATCTCAGGCAAAGACGTTGGGTCGAGTTGATCTCGGATTACGACTTAGGAATAACTTACACCCCGGGCAAAGCCAATGTCATGGCTGATGCGCTAAGTCGTAAGTCCTATTGTAACAACCTGATGTTACAACAAAGTCAACCACTTCTCCATGAGGAATTTCGTAAGCTTAATCTTCACATTGTTCCTCGAGGATTCCTATCCACCCTGGTGGCGAAACCTACCCTTACGGATCAGATCATCAAGGCATAGAAGGTAGATCCGGGAATCTCACGTATTAAGAGAAGCATTAAGAAAGGAGTCGCGAATTGTTTCTCCATTGATGATCAAGGTGTCGTATACTTTGGTAATCGCCTAGTGGTTCCAAAGGCACGAAACCTGAGGCGGCTGATCCTTAAGGAAGCTCATGAATCCCCTCTCACCATTCATCCCGGTAGTACCAAAATGTATCAAGACCTACGCCAGAGGTTTTGGTGGACTAGGATGAAGAGAGAAATCGCTCAATACATTGCTAATTGCGACGTTTGTCGTCGTGTTAAGGCAGAGCATCAACGGCCTGCTGGCACCCTTCAACCTTTGGCTATTCTCGAGTGGAAATGGGATAAAATCAGTATGGATTTCATCACTGGGTTTCCCAGGACCAAGAGAGGGAATAATGCCATCTTCGTCGTGATCGACCGTCTATCCAATGTAGCCCACTTTCTACCTGTTCGTGAGAGTATCACCGCTAGCCAGCTAGCCGATTTATACATCTCCCGAATAGTGTCTCTTCATGGTGTCCCATTGGAAATTAACTCAAACCGTGGGAGTCTCTTCACCTCTCGATTTCGGGAAAGTTTCCAAAATGCTATGGGAACTCGTCTCTCTTTTAGCACCGCCTTCCATCCTCAATCAAGTGGTCAAGTAGAGCGAGTCAATCAAATTCTGGAAGATATGCTCCGAGCCTCTGTCATCTCGTTCGGAATGGGTTGGGAGAAATGCCTTCCATTCGCGGAGTTTGCTTATAACAATAGTTATCAAGCTAGCTTAGGCAAGGCTCCTTTCGAAGTTCTCTATGGACGAAAATGTCGAACGCCTCTTAACTGGTCAGAAACCGGGGAAAGACAACTCTTTGGCCCGGATATGATTCAGGAAGCAGAAGAGCAGGTTCGCGTTATTCGTGAGAAATTGAAAACAGCCCAATCTCGTCAAAAGAGTCAATATGATCGTAAACATAAGCCTATGACTTATGAAGTCGACGAGAAGGCTTACCTTCGGGTTACTCCGTTAAAGGGAACCCATCGTTTCGGTATCAAAGGCAAATTGGCTCCTCGTTACATTGGACCCTTTCGCATTCTTGCCAAACGAGGAGAAGTTGCCTACCAATTGGAACTACCTTCGCATCTTTCCAGAGTTCACGATGTCTTCCACGTTTCTCAACTCAGGCGTTGCTTCGCGGATCCTATCCGTGGAGTGGACCACGAAACGCTTGATCTACAAGATAACCTCTCATATCGGGAATATCCCGTTCGTATCCTTGATCAAGCCGAGCGTACCACTCGACGCCATAACATCAAGTTTCTCAAGGTTCAATGGTCACACCATTCCGAGAAAGAAGCCACTTGGGAAAGGGAGGATCGTCTTCGACTCGAGTACCCCACCTTCTTCCCGGAGGATCCTAAATCTCGGGATGAGATTCTTTTGAGTGGGGGTGAGTTGTCACACCCTAGCTAGTTCAAGCATTAGAGTGTGCATCATGTTTAAATTCCTCTTAAATTTGAAATGGGGAAGGCAGAAACCCCCAACACCCCCTGGAAACAACTAGGGTTTACTAAAATTATTTTCAATGAACCTGAAATGCCCTTCTAAAAAGTTCACCCTCTTTGTCTTGGGTTAGAACCTCTGGCAAAATTGGTGCACAATTTTCTAGGTCAACAGAAGGTCATTGAATTAAATCATAAGTATTTGAATTTGGGCATTTAAATGCTATAAAATAATTTAAATGCTCAAATAATTCTGGAAATAAATGTTTGCTGTTGGAAATATTCTAAACAGAGCCCACAATTATTTTCAGGATTTTTGGAAATGTTTTAGTATTTTTAATAAAGCCCAACAGTTGCAGTTAAATAGAAAAAGAAAACAAATCAGAAAAAGAGAGAGAGGGAGAAGCCCACCTGGGCCTTACCTGTGCTGGCCCGGCCCACCTGGCCTGTGCCAGTCGTCACCCACCTCTGCCAGTAGGCAGAGGCGTGTCGCCGGCGCGTGCTCCCGCGGCCACCTCCTGCTTCCACCTCCTGCTGCCTCCTCGTCCCCATCCGAGCGCCACGGAGACGCCCAGCACCTCCCTGCACTCCTCCCCTCTCTCCCCCTCGTCTCCCTCACCCTCTCCCGCGATGGCCGAGCGCGATCCTCGCTGCCGTTCGCCGTAGTTGCCACCAGAGCCACCCCCTCGCCTCCCTGACGTGCCCGTGAGCTCCGCCTCCATCGTCTACGCCTCCCCGTCGACTCACGCAACGCCGGACGCCTCCAAGCGCCTCCCCGACGCCTTCTTCTTCCTCGGTCCGCCGAGATCGCCGGCAACGCCCCGACGACGTCCGACCTCCCCCGAGCCCGCTGAGACGCATCCTGCAACCGCCGTGAGCTCCTCTACCGATCCCCCTCTTCTCTGCTTCGTTTGCCCGCCATAGACGCCGCCCCCCTGCTCACCGTAGCACGCCGCCGCGCGAGCTCGACGCCGGTGTCACTCCGGTGGCCTTTTGGTCAAGCGCGGGTGCTTAACGCACTCCCCGCACCTCGCAGCGCCTCGCTAGCATGTCCGTTTTCCCCCTAGCTCGCTGCAGCAGCAAAATCACCAACGGCCGAGCTCCGGCCGCCGCCACGAGCTCGACTCCGGCGAGCTCGCTCCACCCCAGCTCCTCCCACTTGCCCCACTAGATGCGCGCGAGCCCCAGCTACGCGTAGGACCAAACCGCGGTCGAATTGGTCGCCTGTGGCCGATTTCCGAAGCTCTCCGCCGTCTCGGCCTCGCCGGCGGCTCAACACCGGCGGGATTAACCCTGCTGACCAGGGGTTTGACCCCAGTTTGACTCCGCCTGAGACACTGATAGGTGGGGCCGGCTCCTAACTAATTTCAGATTAGTTTAAATTAGAGCTAATCACTCTGTTAGAGGTTAATGACGTCGTTAACTAACCCTCTCTCACTGACATGTGGGCCCAGAGCCTAACTAACCCAGTTTAGTGCTAACTAAACACTAACTAACTCTGTTAGTTAGCTGAGAGACTGACAGAAGGGGCCCACCAGTCAGGTTTGACCTGGGCTGGCGCCTTTGACCCGCTGACGTCACAGTGACGCAGTGCTGACGCATTAACTCAATTACTGGATTTATTCTTTAATAGGAAATTCCAGAAAATAGTCAAAACTTCTAAAAATCATAGAAAATCAACCATAGCTCCAAATGCAAAGATTTATATATGAAAAATGATCAGAAAAATTCAATCTATCCATCTGTAATGGTTTCATGCATGACAAAACAAGTTAACCTTGCTGTTTAAGCAGAATAAGGTAATGCACTAATAAGGCCATGTTTAATGAGCTAATATTTGAATCTTTGATTCAAATGAGTTCATCCCCTTCTGTTTTAGCTTGCATTAGGCCAAGACACTTTCATCTTGCCATGTCATAGCATGCATCATATTGTTGCATATTGCCATGTGTTGATTATGTTCGGTGTGTCTTTCGTGGTAGGTTCTGCCTCCGAGGATAACCCCGAGTATCCGTCTGAAGGGCAGTACCCTACTACCTCTACAACAGGCAAGCAACCCATTGATCATTCCGATACAAACCCATGTTCTCGCTTCTGCTCTTGTTTACTGCATTAAGACAACGCGATTCAAACTGCTGTGTGCTACGGTAGTTGAACCCTTATCCTCTGCATGACCTGTCATTGCCACAGTAACTAGATGAAACCCACTAGCATGTGTAGGAGTTGATTGAGCCATGTATGTGATTCCTACCTTGCTATGCCTGCTATGCTTAGAGTTGTGTCAGGTCTGGTTCATCTGGGTGATGGGCTAGAGTGAAATGATTTATGTCGGTAATGTGAGGGATGTGTTGAACATGTTTTGGTAAAGGTATCGATGAGAGGCCATGTAGGAGTACATGGTGGGTTGTTTCATTGAGGCCGTCCATAAGAACTGAGATCTGTATGTGTGATTTAAGATGCAGTTACTACCGTACATTGGGCCCGAAACCAATGGACCCTCTCGGCTTCTTAATCACCCTAGTACTCTGTCCAGGAGTTGCAAATAGTTTCTGGTGTTTGTAGGTTATGTGTTGGCGGCCGTGCGTAGCGCTGACCCTAGGGGTGGGCTATGTTGCGGTAGATACACCGTGGCCGGGTATGCCGGGCGCCCGTTTGGCGTCTCGGGACCCTGTTCACATCGTTCGGGGCCGTATGTGGAAACCTCGGCCGGACTCCCTGCGGATGGAACCTGGATAGGCGATAAACCTGGACTAGAGACTTAAGTGTTTAGGTAGGCCGTGGCCGACACCCTCGCTGGGCTTCCGCTTGAAGGTTGCCGAGTACATGTCGTGTAAACGGCGGTAAGTGGTGAAAGCGTGTATGAAGAAGTACACCCCTGCAGGGTATAAAACTATTCGAATAGCCGCGTCCGCGGTAAAGGACTACTTGGTTGCCTATACAGTTCATAGACAAGTTAATGGATACTACTAAAAGACTCAAGATAAGTGTGAGTACCGAGGATGGCCCTCTCGTAGGATGACGAGAGAGGATCCCCGGTGGAGTATTGTGTTGGTGAGTAGTGGACTCGTGTGCGAAAACTATTTTACTAGTGGAGTTCCGTAGGATAGCTTAGCCAAGAGTCAAAGCTGGCTTGCTGCAATAACCCCACCACCTTCTTGAGAATGAGCATGTATATTAGGTTCTGATGTAAGACTTGCTGAGTACCTTTGTACTCATGTTTGCTTAATTACTGTTTTCAGACGACAACACCGCCCCCTCCGATGGGTTCTACGTAGACCTTGACGTCGACGAGTGACTAGCCACCCAGGTGGTGATCCTGGCCATGGAGGGCCCTATGTAGATAGACAGGCTTCGAGAAGCCTTCTTTCTTTCTAGTGTCTGTACTCAGACTATTTACTTCCGCTTGTGCTTGTATGATTGTATGACTTGAGTGTCGGGTCATGTGACCCCTATCTGTATGAACTTGTTATGTATGGCTCTCTGGAGCCCTTAAATAAAGTACTTGAGTTGTAGAGTTTTGTTGTGATGCCATGTTGTATGTACTCATATCGGGCATATTGTGTGTATGATTGAAATGCTCGGTATGAGTGGGATCAGACAATCTAGTTGTTTATCCTTGGCAGCCTTTCTTATGGGGAAATGTAGTCTAGTGTTCCTTGAGCCATAGTAGTCCGCTACAGCCCGGTTCACCGGAGTCCTACTAGCCTAGCACTACTGTTTAGGACACTTGACTGGCCGACATGTGTTTCACTTCGTTCCTATGTCTGTCCCTTCGGGGAAATGTCATGCAGTGACTTCCGGAGTCCTGCCTAGCCTGCTATAGCCCGGGTTCCCCGGAGTCCTGTTTGCCCAGTGCTACAGCCCAGAATCACTCGCTGATGACCAACATGCTCGATGTGATTCATGTATGCCTATCTCCATAGATCTGTGCCGCGTTGGGTTCACGACTAGCCATGTCGGCCCGGGTTCTCTGTCATATGGATGCTAGCGACACTATCATATACGTGAGCCAAAAGGCGCAAACGGTCCTGGGCCATGGTAAGGCGGCACCCGTGGAATACCGTGCGTGAGGCCGCAAAGTGATATGAGGTGTTACCGGCTAGATCGATGTGGCTTGGGATCGGGGTCCTGATAGATATGCCCATGAGCTCTACATATGTTTTGTTAAGGGTTTTGCGATCTTTCCAGAGGTGCAACCCATGTAATTTTGTGATGTGTGTGGTGACTAGCACAAGCTTGCAAAGTGAGGCACTTGGTAGTGCTGATTTCAGGGACTTAGCATTTCCACTAAGTCCTTGACCTGTTTATCTCATATGGCCATATGTTCATGTTGTTTCCTAGTGATCCGTGCCTCTTTTGAGGATGATCAGTAAGGATGTTTTGTTAATCTTGTAGTGCTCTATCCATCCATGTCTTTGTTTGCAATTATGGAGCACCCTAGCTTGAGTCAATCGAGCTCTACTTTTGCTACTTCGTGAATCTGGGCAGATTGTCTACTTGTTAGCGATTTTCCTGAGGATGTTGTAGTTGATCCATGCATGCTATGCTATTGTTCTTGCCATGTCTAGATTGCATTTTGTGTTTTCTTGATGTATGTATGCTTAGCTTGTCATGACTTTCTCTGTAGTGAGTGCATCGAGCTCGTAAACGTGCCTACTTGATATCTGTTTCAGCATGCTCCAGTTTTCACTAAGTCTGAGAACTGATTATGTTTTTGCCATGTTCGCATGCTTGCAATTGTATTTTCTGATCCCTTTTGGGTCAAGGTCACTAAGGGACTTTTGTTAAGCTCTTTGAGTAGCTCCATGCCATACTTTACTTTGCCATGTTCAGGTCCTGTAGAATATAGTTTTGTTGCTCCTAAGAGTGCTATCTGATCTGAAATTCCAGACAAGTGTTAATTTCACGAAGTCTGAGATATGTTTACCATATGCATTTTTGCCATGCTTGTTTGAACCTGTTAATGGATGATTTGGCCGTAGCTCAGTGCTAGAATTTTGTTAAGCATCATGAATGCATCCCTGCCATGTATTTTGTTGTCATGTTTGGGTGCCATAGCATGTTCATCTCATTGCATTTAGATGGCTACATGCTGTAAATCGTAGACCGGTGTCATTTTTGAATCGCTTGCCATTTCCAAACCGTAACTCCGATTCCGGCGTTCTTTATATCATTTTCAAGCGATTTCATCTCATCTTTCCAGTGGCACACTTGGATTTCCATGTTGAGGCCAGGTTCATGCATCCCTTGTCAAATCTTGCATATGCATCCCGCATCGCATCCCGCATAGCATACCATCTTTGCATCATATTGTTTGAGTTTTGCACATGGTTGATTGTGTTCCGTTTTCTTGTTAGTCTTGTTTGGGTAGAGCCGGGAGACGAGTTCGCTAATGAGGAGCCCGTTGAGTTTGCTTTCGAGGATCCAGTCAACTCTGACAACTTTGCAGGCAAGATGATCATACCCTCGAAATCACTACTATCTTTGCTTTGCTAGATGCTCGCTCTTTTGCTATGCCAATGCTACGATGCCGACCACTTGCTTTCAAGCCTCCCAAATTGCCATGTCAAACCTCTAACCCACCATGTCCTAGCAAACCGTTGATAGGCTATGTTACCGCTTTGCTCAGCCCCTCTTATAGTGTTGCTAGTTGCAGGTGAAGATTGGAGACCGTTCCTTGTTGGAACATTATTTTACTTGTTGGGATATCATTATATTGCCATGTTATCTTAATGCATCTATATACTTGGTAAAGGGTGGAAGGCTCGGCCTTTCACCTAGTGTTTTGTTCCACTCTTGCCGCCCTAGTTTCCGTCATATCGGTGTTATGTTCCCGGATTTTGCATTCGTTACGCGGTTGGGTTATAATGGGAACCCCTTGATAGTTCGCCTTGATTAAAGCTTTTCCAGCAATGCCCAACCCTGGTTTTACCATTTGCCACCTAGCCTCTTTTTTCCTTGGGTGTCCGGAGCCCGAGGGTCATCTTATTTTAAACCCCCCCCCGGGCCAGTGCTCCTCTGAGTGTTGGTCCACCTGTCAGCTGCCGGTGGCCACCAGGGGCAACTCTGGGCTGGCCTACCCGTACCTAAGACAATCTGAGTGTGCCCTGAGAAAGAGATATGTGCAGCTCCTATCGGGATTTGTCGGCACATTCGGGCGGTGTTGCTGGATTTGTTTTAACCTGTCGAAGTGTCTTGAAGAACCGAGATACCGAGTCTGATCGGAACGTCTTGGGAGGAGGTCTATTCCTTCGTTGACCATGAGAGCTTGTCATGGGCTTAGTTGGGACTCCCCTGCAGGGATTTGAACTTTCGAAAGCCGTGCCCGCGGTTATGGGTAGATGGGAATTTGTTTATGTCCGGTTGTAGATAACTTGAACCTTAACTTAATTAAAATGAATCAATAGTGTGAGTTGCCGTGATGGTCTCTTCTCGGCGGAGTCCGGGAAGTGAACACGGTGTTGGAGTAATGCTTGCGCAGGTTGTCCTCTAGTTTATCGCTCGCTTTGCCTCCTCTTCTCGCTCTCTTTTGCGAACAGGATAGCCACCATATATGCTAGTCGCTTGCTGCAGCTCCACATATATTTTTACCTTGCCTTACCTATAAGCTTAAATAGTCTAGATCGCGAGGGTGCGAGATTGCTGAGTCCCTGTGGCTCACAGATTACTATTACACCAGATGCAGGGCCTGACGATTCCGCTCCAGGTGACATGCTTGAGCTAAAGTGGGAGTTCGACGAAGACTCTCAATGATACTATGTTTCTTTTCCTGATGATCAGTAGTGGTGCCCAGTTGGGGTGATCGGGATCGTGTTGCTTGTTGGGTTATCTTTTATTTTGGCGCCGTAGTCGGGCCATGAGTGTTTGGTTGATGTAATGTTAATTATGTACTTGATTGACGTGGTGAGTATAAGCCGACTATGTTATCTCCCCTTTTATTATATATATATATATATATATATATATATTACATGGGATGTTGTGAAGATTGCCTAGCTTGCGACATATGCCTTCAATGCGATTATGCCTCTAAGTCGTGCCTCGACACGTGGGAGATATAGTCGCATCGAGGGTGTTACATACCAATTCTTACCTAGCAGCAGGTGGTGATCGACAACCGTCGTAGTCAAAACTCTCAAAGATTGGATAGAGTGATTGCTAGGTGGTGTCAAACGCATGATGTAGATGTATGCGGAGCTGGGAAGGCTTATGACATGGTAGCAAAAATGTCAGCAATAATCAACTCAGAGATGCAAAGTTGAATAAACGCTCAACGACGGTACTGTGCTGGTCCTAGGCTAGACCGTACTCGAGACGCGAGCCTAGAACACAAACAAAATCACAGCGCGGCACGTAAACAAGGGAGGAGCACACTCTGAATTATTTTTTCCTTTTTTCACTCTTTTGCTCTTTTTTCCTCTTTTTTTTGCTCCGCAATAATTTTTTCAAATAAGTCTACAAATGGTCTAAAAACTGCCTAGCCAGAATTTTCCAGACTTAGTTTTTTTAGTTTGGAACTATTTTTCCACTGCAGATATCACGGAAGTTGGGGAGTCTGACTTGGTCACGACTCGAAGTATCGCGTGATCTGGAACTCGAAAACAAAGCAATAAATACTGGACTCGAACTAGCACTGGTGGCGGAGATGAATCTGCTGGAACTCGGACTGGTGGTTGTATATGGCGATGGTATATCTAGACTCGGATTGGTGGTGGTATATGTCGATGGTATATGTGGACTCAGATTGGTGGTTGTATATGGCAGCGGCGATATATATGGTGGTGTGGTGGTATATGGTAATGATGATGACGATGGTGCAATGTCGGCGTGACAACCTGAGAACAGAACTCAAAACTCTAAGGGACTAGACGCTAAGACCAGCAACTCGACACGATGATGCAACCACAAATTCAACAAAGCAAAACTCTAAAAAGACTATGCAAAGGCTCAGATTGGTTCGGATATGATGACCTAACCCTAATTTTTTTTGGCTTCCTCTTGGACTATAGGTATGAAGAACAGACTCGACCTAAACTATGAAAAACAGTAAACTCTCACCGAGCAACCTGGAAATCTGATACCACTTGATAGAGGCAAAGGTATCCCGTCTTTCGATGAGATGGTGGCTATCGTTTTTGAGGAAGTCGACTTTGACGATCCGACTACGAACGTGCGAGGACGTCGCGCCTTAGCAATCGCTAAACCAACTCCGAGGGGTTATTGACCACGTCGGAGCACGATCAACCTGACCATGAGGGTCTGTTTCCTACGAGCAAACGAAGAACAAGCAGGAAACTGAGATTGCAATCTGGATATTGCGAATATAAGATGAAAGCCTTATTCATCAAGGTGGGGTTCTGTGACGTCTTGGTCTGGTCGCTTGAAACAAACGAAGTACACAAAGTTGCAGCTATGGCAAACTTTTAATCTAAACAAAACTCAATGTCTAAATGATGCCCTAAGGGTTGTATATATGGAGGAGAGAGGGGGGAATTTCCTGTCCATTGGAGGAGGGGTCCGAAACCAACCCTAACTCTTGTTTCCCCACACATACGGACTCTAAAAACAGCCTATACTTAAGTATTTCGAAAATACATGGGTCTGGCCCAATAATAAGGTGACGCGGCACCTAGAATAGCCTCTGGACAAAATTTATGAAGTGGCATCTTGTATATTTCGTCCAAGGCTTCATGCACTCCTTATGGTGGCTCCAAATTCCTGAATTCCTCACTTGTAACTCCATTCTTGATCCCCTTGCGCATGCCATCATCTCCATGCTTGAACTTGCTCCAAGGTTCATCTTTCTTGTCCAAGCTAGGCCCTTCATTTGTAAGCAAAACAAATTTATCCAATTTAGGCAGCATCATATTCTCATGAACATTAGAATCATTACCAAGAAACGAAAGTACCTGATAATTCAATTGGCGTGCGCGAGCTCTAATAATTGGTCCAGTATGTATAGCAGCAGGGGCTGTGGGTGTAACAATGGTATTGATGTCCTCATCACATAAGTGCCATCGTCGTTGAAGACCATGGTTCGCTTGTTGGTGCACTCATAGGACTTGTGGCCACAGCCTCCGCAAGTGAAACACTTGAAGGAATTCGTCTTGACGGACTCATCGGTTGGGGTTGATGATGATGAAGCTCTCGGGTTGAAGTTGCTCATATTAGGATGGCTTGTAGTTGACAAAGCTTTCTTGGAAGTCGACTTCTCGAAGTTGGTAGAAGAAGGCTTTGTAGTCGGTGTTGGAGTCATTGAAGCTTGGTTGTCGGAGAAGCCGTAGGACTTGGATGAGAACTAGGCATACTTGAAATCATCTTGCACTTGGCGTTCCGCTTTGGTAGCATGGTGCACTGGCTCGATGAGATTTGAGTATGGTTGGAAGTCGGCGATCTTCTTGATGGGATGATTGAGTCCATTCAAGAAGTGTGTCATTTTTTTCTCACCATCTTCCGTGACATTGGCTCTTATCATTGCAATCTCCATCTCCTTGTAGTATTCTTCAACGCT
This sequence comes from Triticum aestivum, assembly GCF_018294505.1. NCBI lineage: Eukaryota > Viridiplantae > Streptophyta > Magnoliopsida > Poales > Poaceae > Triticum > Triticum aestivum. The sequence continues at coordinate 277,234,294 of NC_057809.1, read as the reverse complement.
CTTGGTTCCTTGCTTGAGTTGTTGGAGTTTCTTGAAGAGGTCGCGGTTGTAGTAGGTAGGTACGAAGCGTGCTCTCATGACATCCTTCATTTGCGCACAAGTAGTGATGGGTGGTTTACCTCTTGCCTCTCGGCGCTCTATGATTTGTTCCCACCAAATGAGCACATAGTCTTGGAACTCAAGGGATGCCATTGCGATCTTCTTCTCTTCTTTAGAATTATGCAAACGGAAGATCTTGTCAACTTTCAATGCCCATGAAAGGTACTCTTTGGGATCGTTGCTTCCGTTGAACTTGGGCATGGTGAACTTGAGCTTGCCGTAACGTTGCTCTTCATTGTGTTGGGGTCAGGGATGATGACGCCCATGTTGTTGATGATTGTTCAACTCGTGGTGCTCTTGGCGCAGAGGGTTGTCAACCTCATGTTGCTCTTGTCGTGGGGGATCTCCATTGTCTTCATGATCTTGAGGAACTGGTTATTCTTGGCGTGCTTGTGGAGGAGCTTCTCGAGCTCGAGGAGGAACTTGACGGTGCACGCGAGCTTGATAAATCCTGTCGCGGACTTCTTCACGAAGTGCTTCGGCATGTTCACGAGCTTGTCGGCCTCGGTCGGCTACGGCTCGACTTGAATTGCGTAGAGCTCATTGTGCCTTAAGTGCTTTACTGTCACGGAGTTGTTGTTCTTGACGTTGTGCCTCGGCATCTTGTGCATTTTGGTGTAGACACGCGCGCTCTTCCTCTTCATGTTGTCGTTGTCATTGTCGTTGCCATTCTCATGCTAGCGCAAAGGCTTCTTGGGTTTGACATCGTCGGTGCTCTTGCGAGTCGGTGTCGCGTAGAGGATTGAGGCTTGCTTGATGCTCGTTGCGCGCGGCACGGCGAAGAGTGTTGGATGTCGGTGTACTTGAGCCGGAGAGGGTGAAGTCGGAGTGGCGACTTGAACTGGTCCTTCTTGAAGTGGAAGAAGAGCGGTTGAGCAACAAAGTGCGAATCTCGTCCATCCTTGCGTCATTCTCTTGCTTGTGATCGTCGAGCTTGTGGTCGAAGTAGTCCCTTGTACGTTGCTCAGAGAGTCGCAAGTCAGTGGAGAGGTTGTCGATGCGGGCACTCATGGCTTGTTGTTCTTGATGCAAAGCACGTTCTGCACCAAAGAGGTGATTCTTGGTGACGAAGGAGTTCATGTCATCGTCTTGCTCCATGACGAGTGGGTTGGTAGAAGTACTTGGCCTATCCATCATTCCAAGACAAATGTGAGTTGTAGAAAGAGAAGAACGAATACCAAATGTACCTTGACCGAAGTTGAAAGTGGATCGATGATCACTCCAATGTAGGACAAGGAAATAGCACAATTGGTACCAATTCTTGTCGGTTTCTCACACCTACACAAGTAAAAGCTTATGGTGGATCTTGGTTAGGATGGTGGTACAAAATTTGATGCAATTTGTAAGTGAGCTTCAATAATGTTGGAAAAGATTCGCAAGATGCAATGTAACAAGTAGACCAAGCATATATGGTACACGGAAACACACACGCAAAAAGATAAGTGGGGTTGGGCAACCAAGGATGAGCCAAAATATGGAATCCACAATAATTCTCTTGTTGCACAACACTAGAGAGACGCTAGCACGATTGCCCAATAGGCGGATACAAGAACTTGTGCACAACCTACTTACCAAAAATGCAAAGACTTCTATCCCAAGTATGTTCTATGCAAGGTGTTCCGATGATATGATCCAAGATGATCTAGTATGACAATCTTAATGTTGTATGATGCTATGGTTCTTGCTTAAAAGCTCTTTGCTTATCTTTCCTTTTTGTTTAAATCTTGTTTGGCTCTTTGATGTTTGAGCTCTTTTCTCATCCAATGCTTGACTAACCAAGATAGGGATTGTATATGCGGTAACAACTTTGTGACACAAGGGATGATGCCAATATATGCAACAATGATGTATGTATGCTATGGGAAGTATGATCAGTAATGTGCACAAGTCTTGTTGCCGGCAATACTCACTGGCTAGTCTCGATGGATAAGCAACATAAAGGAGTAAGGCTATGATGGCTATCAATGTAATGGCAAGAGTGATATGTCCAATACCAAGATGAGGTTACCGTTCTTGCTTACGGTTGAAGGTTTCAAAAGGATGAGATTGTAGTCGTTGTCGTAGTGCACGGTCTTCAGTACATTGGTGAAGATGCCGCTGCACCATGGACGGAGTTGTCGAAGTAGCGGAAATCTTCGAAGATGTGCGAACTTTCTGTCTAAGTCGGAAGGTCCGGGGTCCGGAGGCTGGAAGGTCCGGGGGCCGGAAGGTCCGGTGGTCGCAAAACTAGGAAGAACAGAGAATTGGGGATCGTGGAAAAGCAAGGAAATTGGTGGACAAGAAGGGTGGGGAGGCTAGATCTATGAGCCACACACAAAATTCACGGATCAAATCCAACAAAACTTCATCACACCAACAAATCACAAAAAAAATTGGGGCTATTTTTGGTGGGGATTTTCAGATTAGGACGACAAACAACAAAATTAGGCTAGAAACACAACGGGGAGGCTCCGAAATCGTGATCAACGTGGCACTGGATACCAAGATGATGTAGGGTAGAACACTAATCACCCGATATTTCACGAAAGGAGTGGATCCCACGATGGACACGAAGAACACAAAGGGGAAAACGAGGGAAACACAACGGAAATAGGAGAGGAACACTCAAACCAACAAGATAGTCACACATGTGCTAGATCCCCGAATACATAAAGTAAGATACACGATCCACGATCAACTAGGGACGATACATGGTAACCGGTCTTCTCCTTGAGGAGGTCTTGATGTTCTTCCCTAAAGAGGGGTCTTGAATCCGCTTGGGGAATCTTCTCCGAGGAGGTGCGATCTCCGAGGAGAAGGTAACCAAGTGGATGAGCAAAGCTCTCACACAAACATGAGCTATCTCTTTGCTAACCCTAAAACGTAGGTAGGAGAAGAGTATTTATAGTCTAGCTGACGAAAGGGTACACGGGCCTCGGCCCAAGTCGTTGCGCGCATGCAGGGCCGGAAGTTCCGGGTGAGACCGGAAGTTCCGGGCGCCGGAGGTTCCGGGGAGGGTCCGGCCTGACCCGAGAGTTGGCGCGGGTGGAGCTGGGTTGGCATCCGGGGACCGGAAGGTCCGGGATGGGTTCTGGGCTAACTAGAGAGTTGGCACGCCTGGGCTGGTCGAAGACGTCGGAGGCCGGAAGCTCCGGGTCGGCCGGAGGGTCCGGGGGCCGGAAGTTCCAGGCTCTAGCCGGAGGTTGCGGGGGCCGGAAGTTCCAGGCTCTTGTCATGGGCCCACTTGGAGCTTGGATAGTTGAAGTGGTGTCCATGGGGATGACCGTGGGATGCTCTGCATCATGATTTCATGCTGATGCATTGTCTCGTCGTTATACTATCCTTTCACAACTTGACTTTAAAATATTTGGTTTGGATACCATCAAAGATCAATATGTGCATGATGCTGAATTTAAAGATGTATTGCAGAATTGTAAGGAAGGGAGAACTTGGAACAAGTTTGTTCTTGACGATGGATTTGTGTTTCGTGCTAACAAGCTATTCATCCTAGCTACCTCCGTTCGTCTTTTGTTGTTGCAGGAGGCGCGTGGAGGAGGATTAATGGGAATCTTTGGCATCAAGAAGATGGAGGATATAATTGCTACACATTTCTTTTGGCCAAAGATGAGACAGGATGTTGAGCGTTTTGTTGCTCGCGGCACTACATGTCAAAAAGCTAAGTCACGACTCAATCCTCATGGTTTATATATGCCTTTGCCAATGCCTAGTTCTCCTTGGGAGGATATATCTATGGACTTAGTTTTAGGTTTACATCGAACAAAGAAGGGGAGGGATAGCATATTTGTTGTCGTGGATAGGTTCTTGAAAATGGCACACTTTATATCATGTCATAAAAGCGATGATGCTGTCAATGTTGCTGATTTGTTCTTTCGTGAAATTATTCGCTTGCATGGTGTGCCAAATACTATTGTTTCAGATCATGATACTAAATTTCTTAGCCACTTTTGGAGATGTTTATGGGCTAAGTTGGGGACTAAACTGCTTTTTAGTACTACTTGTCACCCCCAAACTGATGGATAGACTGAAGTAGTCAATAGAACATTGCCTACTATGCTTAGGGCTATTTTGAAGAATAATAAGAAAATGTGGGAAGAATGCTTGCCTCATATTGAATTTGCTTATAATCATTCATTGCATTCTACAACTAAGATGCGCCCTTTTGAAATTGTGTATGGTTTCCTACCTCGCGCACCTATTGATTTGTTGCCTCTTCCATCTTCGGAGAACGTTAATTTTGATGTTAAAAAACGTGCTGAATTGATTTTAAAAATGCATGAGTTAACTAAGGAAAACATTGAGCGTATGAATGCTAAATATAAACATGTTGGAGATAAGGGTAGAAAACATGTTGTGTTTGCACATGGAGATCTTGTTTGGTTACATTTGCGTAAGGATAGATTTCCTAATTTGCGCAAATCAAAGCTAATGCCACGTGCTGAAGGTCCATTTAAGGTGTTAGAGAAAATAAATAATAATGCATATAAACTTGAGCTGCCTGCAGATTTTGGGGTTAGTCCCACTTTTAACATTGCAGATTTGAAGCCTTATTTGGGTGAGGACGATGAACTTTCATCGAGGATGACTTCATTTCAAGAAGGGGAGGATGATGAGGACATCAATACCATTGTTACACCCACAACCCCTGCTGCTATACATACTGGACCTATAACTAGAGCTCGCGCACGCCAATTGAATTACCAGGTACTTTCGTTTCTTGGTAACGATTCTAATATTCATGAAATATGATGCTGCCTAAATTAGATACATTTGTTTTGCTTACAAATGAAAGGCCTAGCTTGGACAAGAAAGATGAACCTTGGAGCAAGTTCAAGCATGGAGATGATGGCATGCACAAGGGGATCAAGAATGGAGTTACAAGTGATGATTTCAGGACTTTGAAGCCACCATAAGGAGTGCATGAAGCCTTGCGCGAAATTTACAAGATGCCACTTCATAAATTTCGTCCAGAGGCTATTCTAGGTGCTGCGTCACCTTATTATTGGGCCAGGCCCATGTATTTTTGAAATACTTAAGTATAGGCTATTTTTAGAGCCCGTATGTGTGGGGAAACAAGAGTTAGGGTTGGTTTCGGACCCTCCTCCAAGGGCCACGAAATTCCCCCCTCTTCCTCCATATATACAGCCCTTAGGGCGTCGTTTAGACTGCGGGTTTTGTTTAGATTAAAAGTTCGCCATACCTGCAACTTCGCGTACTTCGTTTGTGTCCAGCGACCAGACCAAGACGTCACAGAACCCCACGTTGATCAATAAAGCTTTCATCTTATATTCGCAATATCCAGATTGCAATCTCAGTTTCTTGCTTGTTCTTAGTTTGCTCGTAGGAAACAGACCCTCGTGTCGAGGTTGATCATGCTCCGGCATGGTCAACAACCCCTCGGAGTTGGTTTAGCAATTCCTAAGGCGCGACGTCCTCGCACGTTCGTTGTCGGATTGTCAAAGTCAAGTTCCTCTAAAACGATAGCCACCATCTCATTGAAAGACGACACACCTTTGCCTCTATCAGGGAAGAGGACATTTTGCAAGAGAATGCAAATCTCAACATGTGATGATTGCTACCGAGGATGGTGGGTATGAGTCTGCTAGTGACTATGATGAGGAGACTATGGCTCTTATTACACATGAAGAACACGGTGGAGATGATTCTGATCATGAGACGCAATACATGGCTGCTGAAGATGCTGACATGTATGAATGTTTAGTTGCTCAACGTGTTTTGAGTGTGCAGGTTACACAAGCTGACCAAAATCAGAGGCATAATTCGTTCCATACAAAGGGAGTTGTGAAGGAACATCCTGTTCGCGTCATCATAGATGGAGGGAGCTGCAATAACTTGGCTAGCATGGAGATGGTGGAGAAGCTATCTCTCACCACAAGACCACATCCACATACTTACTACATCCAATGGTTCAACAACAGCGGCAAGGTTAAGGTAACGCGTACTATTCGTGTGCATTTTAGTATCTCTACATATGCTGATTATGTTGATTGTGATGTGGTACCCATGCAAGCATGTTCCTTATTACTTGGTAGACCATGGAAATTTGATAAAAAATTTGTACACCATGGTAGAAATAATCAATATACTCTTGTTCATAAGGATAGCCATATTACTTTGCTTCCTATGACTCCTGAATCCATTTTTAAAAATGATATTAATAGAGCTAATAAAGCAAAGCAAGAGAAAAATAAGAGTGAAAATCAGATTGTGGCAAAAGAATCTGAGCAACAAATGAAACCTAATAATAAACCATCTAGTGTTGCTTCTGAAATTAAATTGAAAAGTGCATGTTTACTTGCCACAATATATGATATTGATGAGCTAGATTTCAGCAAATCTATTTGCTATGCTTTTTTGTGCAAAGAGGCATTATTTTCATTCGAGGACGTTCCTTCCTCTTTGCCCCCTGCTATCACTAACATTTTGCAGGAGTTCGCTGATGTCTTCCCACAAGACATGCCACCGGGATTACCACCTATTCGAGGGATTGAGCATCAAATTGACTTAATTCCTGGTGCATCGCTATCCAACCGTGAACCATATCATACCAATCCAGAGGAGACGAAGGAGATTATGCGTCAAGTACAGGAGCTGCTCGACAAAGGTTACATACGTGAATCTCTTAGTCCTTGTGCTGTTCCTATTATACTAGTGTCTAAAAAGGATGGTACGTCGCGAATGTGTGTTGATTGTAGAGGCATTAATAATATTACTATTTGTTATCGTCATCCTATTTCCTAGGCTAGATGATATGCTCGATGAATTGAGTGGCTCTACAATTTTCTCCAAAGTTGATTTGCGTAGTGGATACCATCAAATTCGTATGAAATTGGGAGATGAATGGAAAACGACATTTAAAACTAAGTTTGGTTTATATGAGTGGTTAGTCATGCCTTTTGGGTTAACTAATGCACCTAATAATTTCATGAGACTAATGAATGAAGTTTTACATGCTTTCATTGGACGATTTCTGGTAGTCTATTTTGATGACATACTGATTTATGGAAAATCTTTGGAGGAATATTTGGAACATTTACGTGATGTTTTTATTGCTCTATGTGATGCATGTTTGTTTGGTAACTGAGGGACTATTGGACTATGAAGGTACAAGATTGAAAACTTCGTCCCGTGTCCAGATGGGACTCTACTTGGCGTGGAAGGCAAGCTAGGCAATACGGATATGGATATCTCCTCCTTTGTAACCGACCTTGTGTAACCCTAGCCCCCTCTGGTGTCTATATAAACCGGAGGGGTTTTAGTCCGTAGGACAACATACAATGATACCATAGGCTAGCTTCTAGGGTTTAGCCTCTCTGATCTCGTGGTAGATCAACTCTTGTAATACTCATATCATCAAGAACAATCAAGCAGGACGTAGGGTTTTACCTCCATCAAGAGGGCCCGAACCTGGGTAAACATCGTGTCCCCTGCCTCCTGTTATCATCCGCCTTAGACGCACAGTTCGGGACCCCCTACCCGAGATCCGCCGGTTTTGACACCGACATTGGTGCTTTCATTGAGAGTTCCACTGTGTCGTCACCATAAGGCTTGATGGCTCCTTCGATCATTGCTAGTGATGCGGTCCAGGGTGAGTCTTTCCTCCCCAGATAGATCTTCATATTCGGCGGCTTTGCACTGCGGGCCAATTCGCTTGGCCATCTAGAGCAGATTGAGAGCTACGCCCCTGGCCATCAGGTCAGATTTGGAAACTTGAAATACACGGCGGACATCCGCGGAGACTTGATCTTCGACGGATTCGGGCCCATGTAGGACGCGACATAAAGTCGTGACGAGCAAGATGTAACTCTGCCGTCGGACAATGTTCGGGAGATCGCATCTGCAACTACTCCGTCCATTAATCCGGAGCAAGTCGTGCCATCTGAGAGCGGAGGGATGGACCCCATCATGGAGGCCGCACTCTCAGTGGCGATAGAGCCGGATACTGACTTCACCCCTTACGAGAGTCGTGTCGCCGAACCACTGGATTCGTCTCCGGCCACGGACTCCGAGCTGCTCATATCTGTGCCCGTCAAGTTCGACTAGGCGCCGATCATGGAGTTCTCCTCCGCATATATCTTTCAGCACTCACCTTTTGGAGATGTGCTAAATTTATTAAGGTCTCTCTCCCTGTCAGGAGAACCTTGGCCGAACTATGTCCGGCTAGAATGGGATGTGGACGACGAAGAAATTCAATGCCCACCCACCACCCACTTAGGAGCCACTGTCGACGACTTAACCAACATGCTCGACTTCGGTTCCGAAGACTTCGACGATATGGACGACGAAACTGGAGACGAACAGGATCCACCGCCCTCGGGGCACTGGACTGCCACCTCATCATATGATATATACATGGTGGACACCCCCAAAGAAGCCAATGGCGACGAGACAGCGGAGGATGACCCCTCCAAGAAGCAACCCAAGCACCGCCACAGCAAGAGCAGTGATACTGCCACAGGAGATAATAACACTCCGGATAGCGCCAAAGACAACAACAATCCCCTCCAGCAGGGTGTTGAGCTCGAGGATGAACAAGCTAGCCCTCCAGAGCAGGCGGTAGATGGAGAACCGGAGGAGGACAATTATATGCCTCTCTTCGAAGACGAGGCGAGCCTCGGCGACGACGAGTTTATCGTGCCTGAGGACCCCGTCGAGGAAGAGCGCTTGAAGCGCCGGCTTATGGCCATGGAAAATAGCCTAAAGAAGAAATAGCAACGGCTTCAAGATGATCAAGACTTTCTAGCAGACAGGTGGACCGAAGTCCTTGCGACCAAGGAGCACGAACTCGAGCGCCCGTCCAAGAGTTACCCAAAATAGAGGTTGCTACCTCACCTCGAGGAGGAAGCATTGAAACCTCATTCGCCAGTGTATGATTGTCACATCCCTGGTCCTGTTATGCACTAGGCTAGACCTCATGTGAGCATCATGTTTTAATCCAAATGAAATTTGAATTGAGGAATTTTCAAAGCCTCAGAAACCTTCTAAAAATGATCAACATTAAAATCTCCTCAAAGAAGTCCAAGAAAATGTTCCTCTTAGTCTCTGAAAATATTGCAAAGAGGTAAAACTCAAAACAATATTTTTGGTATCTCAGAGTTAATTATTTTGGGCCTTTGAATTAAATAAATAGCTATTTGCATTGGATATATATTTGATATATAAATAATATATGTCCAATAATTACTGGAACATTTTATGTGGTTTGGTATATTTTAACTCTAGCCACATAACTATTTTCAGGATTTTATAAAATGGTTTAGTATTTTACTAAACTAAAACAACACAGAACAAAATAGATAAATAAAAACAGAAATAGAAAGCAGAGAGAGAGAACTTACCTCAGCTTACGTGGCAGCCCACCGCAGCCCAACACCGTGCAGCCCAGCAGCGGCCCAGCCCACCGCCGCTTCTCCCCCTGTCGTCTTCCTCCCCCTCGCCCCGAAGCTGCTCGGTGGCGCGCGCGGCCACGCGCCCTGGCCACCTCCTCCCTCCCAGCTTGCCTGGCTCCTCCCCGACGCCCGGTGACGCCACGCACCCCCCTGGAACCCCCTCGACCTCTCCCATCGCCCCTCCCCTTCTCCGTCCCTCTCGCACACAACCGGCCAAGCGCCACCGTCGCTGACCCTCGCTGCCCTCGCGGCCACCGCCACCCCCTCTCCTCCCCGACGCGCTCCCGAGCTCCGCAGTGCCTCCCTCGACCTCCTCGACGTCTCACGCGACCAGAAGGGCCCCGAGCAGCCGCCATCGTCATCATCTCCAAGCTTCGGCCCCGGCGCCCTTCTCCGTCGATTCGGCCACTCCGGCGCGCCCCCGAGCCCCCTAACCCTCCCTGCAGCTCCGCGGTGAGCCTCTGACCCGATTCCCCCTCTCCCCGTGCCCTACCTCCCTCTCTAGCCGCCGTTCACAATGAGCCGAGAACTCCACGCCGCCGGCGATGTCGCCGCCGTCACTGCAGCCAGTAAGGCTCGAAACCGAGCACGGCACCGTGCTCCTAGCATCTTCAGGAGCTCGGTGAGCCCCTTAGCCATCCCTCCCGTCCTCTGTGGCCTCGCCCCGCTCGAACCCGAAGCTCCGGCCGCCGCACTTGCCATCGCCGTCGTCGGCTCCGGCCACCCCAGCCGCGGCCACAGCCACCGCTGGACGCGCCGCGTCGCGGACGTTCTAATGAGCCAAACCGCGCGCCAAACCATCGCCCCTAGTTAAAATCCGAGCCGCGCCGCCGTGCGGAATGGTCGCCGCCGGCGATACTCCGGCGACTGCCGACGTGGCACGCTTAATTAGTGTTAATGACCCAACTAATTAAACCCACAGCCTCTGACAGTGGGCCCCACCCCTGGTCAAACCCCAGTCAGCGCTGGGTTTGACCGGGATTAGCTCCTGTGTCACTGACGTGTGGCCCCCACACGTCAGGTTTGACCTGGGGCGCCCAGTTGACCTGCTGACATCATCATGATGTCAGGATGACGCAGTAATGCTTTCTGGATTTATTTATATTCAGGAAATTCCAGAAAATGCCTAAAACTTCTAAAATTCATAGAAATTCAACCGTAGCTCCAAATTAAATAATTTATATATGAAAAATTATTAGAAAAATTCAAGGAATCCATCTGTACCATTTTCATGCATGTTAGAACAACTTACAGATGCTGTTTAGCACAAATAATATAAAGGGCATTTAAATAATCACATATGGAGTTTGAATTTGAATCTTGTATTCAAACCAACTTCATTTAATCTGTTGCTAGTTGCATTAGCTCAAAACACATTCATATGGCCATGTCATGAGCATGCATCATATTGTGCATTGCATTGATTGTATTTCTTCTTTGTTGCCGGTATCTATTCCCTCCCGGTAGACGATGTTCCGACGTTGTGATCGTTGACACTGATGAAGACTCAATGTTATCTTCAGAAGTGCCAGGCAAGCAAAACCCCCTTGTTCATTCTGATACAATCCTACTCTCTCGCTCCTGCTCTCTTTTACTGCATTAGGACAACATCGATTCATCTGTTACTTGCTGCGGTAGCTGAACCCCTTTATCCTTTGCATGACCTGTCATTGCCACAGTAAATAGATGAAACCCACTAGCATGAGTAGGAGTTGTTTGAGCCCTGTTGTGCCTACTCATTCATGCTTGCTTGTCATGCCTGCTACTGCTTAGAGTTGAGTCAGGTCTGATTCATCGGGGATGAATCAGAGGCATGTGAACATGTCCTACTGTGTGTGAGCTAAGTGTGTGAACACGTTTTGGTAAAGGTAGCGGTGAGAGGCCATGTAGGAGTACATGGTGGGTTGTCTCATTGCAGCCGTCCTCAGGAACCGAGTTCTGTGTTTGTGATCCATGATTCAGCTACTACCATACATTGGGCCCTGAAATATGACCCCGCTCGACTTCTTATTCACCCTAGTCCTTTGTCCAGGAGTTGCAAGTAGTTTCTGGTGTTTGTAGCTTACTGGAGGCCGTGGACAGCGCTGACCGTAGGGGTGGGCTGTGATGCGGTAGGTACGTGGCACGGTGTACCGGATGCCCGTTTGGTATCTCGGGAACCCTGTTCACATCGTTTGGGGCTGTGAGCGAAACTCCGGCCGCATCTCCTCATGGATGGAACCCGAATAGGCGATAAACCTGGACCAGAGACTTAGGTGTTTAGGTAGGTCGTGGTCTACACCCACGTCGGCTTTCGCTTGAAGTCTGCCGAGCACATGTCGTGTGCAGACGCTAAGTGGTGGAAACATGTATGAAGAAGTACACCCCTGCAGGGTTAACATCATCTATTCGAATAGCCGTGTCCACGGTAAAGGACTTCTGGGTTGCTTATATCAGTTCATAGACAAGTGAAAGTGGATACTCTAAAATACGCAAGATAAGCGTGAGTGCTATGGATGGCGCTCTCGTAGGGAGACGGGAGTGGATCCATAGTGGTGTATTGATATGGTGAATATGTGGACTCATGTGCGCCACCTCAAAAGAGTTACATTGCAGTCGTAGTTCAGGATAGCCACCGAGTCAAAGCTGGCTTGCTGCAGTTAAACCCCACCATCCCCTTTGTTGATAATGATGCATATGTAGTTAGTTCTGATGTAAGTCTTGCTGGGTACATTTGTACTCACGTTTGCCTATTTTATGTTTTTGCAGAGAGACTTCGGTCTCACTAGTAGTTTCGCGTGGACTTCGACGTTTAGCTTGTTACCTCAGCTACGATCTTGTGCCCCGGCAGGATCTGGTAGATAGTCAGGCTTCTCAGCCTTTTTCAGTTATAGATGTCTGTACCCAGACATGATAGCTTCCGCTTGTGCTTTGATTTGTATGCTCTGATTGTTGGGTCATGAGACCCATGTTTGTAATATCTCGCTCCTCGGAGCCTATTGAATAAATACTTGAGTCGTAGAGTCATGTTGTGATGCCATGTTGTGTTTGCGCATATCGAGCATATTGTGTGTATGTTATTGAAATGCTTGGTATGTGTGGGATCTGACTATCTAGTTGTTTATTCTTAGTAGCCTCTCTTACCGGGAAATGTCTCCTAGTGCTTCCACCGATGCCATGGTAGCTTGCTACTGCTCCGGAACACTTAGGCTGGCCGGCATGTGTCCTTCTTCGTTCCTGTGTCTGTCCCTTCGGGGAAATGTCACGCGATGAATACCAGAGTCATGTTAGCCCGCTACAGCCCGGTTCACCGGAGTCCTGCTAGCCCAGTGCTACAGCCTGGATTCACTCGCTGATGACCGACACGTTCGATGCTGGGTCATGGATGCCTGTCCCTGTAAGTTAGTGCCACTTTGGGTTCACGACTAGCCATGTCAGCCCGGGTTCTTTGTCATATGGATGCTAGCGACACTATCATATACGTGAGCCAAAAAGCTTAAACGGTCCCGGGCCAGGTAAGGTGGCACCCGTGGGAATACCGTGCGTGAGGCCGCAAAGTGATATGATGTGTTACATGCTAGATCGGTGTGACTTAGGATCGGGGTCCTGACAGCGTTGGTATCAGAGCTTGACTGCCTGTAGGATTACCAAGCTAAACTGGTCGAAGTTGAGTCTAGAAATTCTTTAGTTATATAAGGGAATTGATTGTGGGATGGAACGTAAGGCTCTTTTACTCCTTATACCTCATGCCCTTCTGATCTGAGTCATCTTATCTTTCCTACGGGGATTAAGAGCTATGCTATCTCTTCTTTCTATCAGGATCACGCATTACTAATCCTTAGACTTATAAGATTGTTGGATTTAAGCTTGAGTTCAGTTTCTACTACTTCCGTATGTTAATTGTTGATCTCGAAACCTTGATATTGTGCTTCTGAGTGGTTATGCCACCATTTTTTGTGAATGTCTCAAATCTCTTCTGAGCATTTACAGCCGTTATGCTGTCCGAGTCATTCCAGGTTTCTAAATAGTCTGATGCATTTGCAAAATCCTTTCCCTCTGGTTTCGATGCTCCTTTATGCCAGCTCAATCACACTTATTGTTGAGTTGAGGTATTCTACTGCCTCGACCTTTATGTTGGAATAATTATTATGACCCTAGGTGTCTCAGGGGATCATCTAGTGGTCTAGCCATGATTTGTGTCCTAGTGTGACGATTCTGGCCTTTATTCCCGAAAGCATTCCGTGATGCTACTTAGGAGTAGGTATTCTATTCCTGGGTTTTGAACCCGAGATTCATCCTACTTACATCATGTTGATAGTGTTGCTAGTTCCTTTAGGATAATAGTAACCTTTGCGATAGTCCTCGAGGTTCATGGTACATCCTTCTTCCAATTACCATGAATCATTCTTGGCAGGAGTTCTTCTGAACCAAAAGATGACAACAAGAGTGCTCTCGATGAGTTCTCCATGCTATATTGTGACTCTGCCAGCTCAACCTTTCTACATGGGTTATCCGGAAGAATTATGTTGAACCTGGTTCGACATACTAATCTATGCATCCACAACTCAGAAAGTTATATGTTCCTTTGAGTTGTCCCTCTTTAGTTGTCTACTGACCTTCGTCTATCAATTGATAGTCAAGAGTATGCGTGCGTTCGTTTATCGATGCCTATTACTCTTATGGTCCGTCAAGCCATTCTATCGTAGAATAACCAGAAGAAACAAACTCCAGTACCTCTTCCATATCCAGGATTGGGTTAAAGCAATTGTGCTCCGCAGATCAAATGCCAGCCCAGCTTTTGATTCTGTTCTACCTTGGGGTATTACCATCTTTTATATCGGGATTATCGTAGGAATTGCACACCATCCTATGAACTCTTGGTACAGTGATACTTCTTGCCATCATTGTTCATTTCTCGGATCCTGTGTTATTGTAACCGGAATGCCGACAAATGAATTATGGTGTATGAAGTCAATACTGCTAGCAACTCTATTGCTTGGTAGTTAAATGGACGATAACCACATTCTTAGCGTGTTGATTGTTGAATCGTCACCCTAAGACTGATTGTGCTACCTAGTCCCTAATTCTGGTGCACTCCTCGACCAATGAGATAGGAATTATTTCAAATCTTCGCTCTATTGATCATATCGTCTTGCCTCAAAAAGCAAGATTGTTCTCGAGCTTAGTAACATATCGGTGGTTCGTGATTTTCCGAAGATCTTCTCGGAAGTATTACCAGGTTGTCACCTGACCGCTGTGTTGAGCTCGTGATCAAGTTGGTTTCTTGTGAACCATCCTTCTCCAAGAATCTGTGTTAGATATCCCTGAGCTAGTTGGTTAAGCTAGACAACAACTTGGAGAGTTGGAAGATAAAAGCTTGCCTGACTTAGTTCATTCCAAAGGGATATTCTTGTGTAGGGTGTGCTGAAGAAAGATGATATCTTCATCGATTGGTCCCTGTGATCAGTTGCTGGACCTATTGTCTTATCAATCCTTTGATTTGAGTGTGGGCTATCGTCAAATCAAATCAGTACCGACGATGCTCGTAATGTTGTCTTACTCGTGGTTGATCCCTCGAGAATACACCATTACATCTTTGGTCTGACCAATGCTATCACCGTGTTCACATGATGGTGGAAGTTCAGTGATAGGGAAATTCCGATGAGTTGCTGTTGAGTCCATCAGTAGCATTTTGTCTCCCCCCATGAATCATGTTGAACATCAACCTAGTGTTGAAAACTTGTGTAAGCATTTCTTCGTGTATCGTTCATGAAGCATATGTTTGGATGAGAGTAGTGACTTCCCCTAATTCATGTGCATCTGATGCAAGTTGCTGCCATGAATTCGAGGAAGATTGTTTTGTTTCCTTGGAATCATCCCAAATCAGTCATGCTCACGTGCGAAGTATTCTGTGGTCTGGAGACTTGCAACCTTCATTCCATATGTGTCCCGAGCACACCAAGCCACTGATTGATTTGTTCAAGGAGAAGAAGTTCCTTCATAAGAGCTAATCATATGACTTATGCAAGGACTTCGTTATCCACGGTGATGGTTCCTAACCAGAACTCGGTAGTGTTTTATTGTAAGACTACCACGTGGTCATGCTTGTCTGGGACAACGTGTTCACATGTTTGTAGCAGAACCAGCTCATGTTTTGGAGCTTACTATCGTAGTTCATTCCCCGAGAATCTCACAACGTCATCTCGTCGATTTGTGTTGCAAACTTTCGTTTTTCTTCCTAGACTCGATGAGTCTGGAATATCCTGACACCAACCAGATCTGATTCTCAGGCAGATATGATGGTTTGGAACATTTCCCAAAAACTATAATATCGGTCTCTCGGAAACCGGTAAAGTGGATGTCGTGGCCAACACACCCAGCCGGAAGACCTGTTATTATAATATCCTGATTGAGGAAGTTGGCCACCTCCCCATAAGGATCTCCTAGAACTTATTCTAGTAGTTGTTCCTTATGGATTTTTGTGCTCCCGAAGCCCGACCTTTTACTTGATGTCCTAGATATCAAAGCATATCTATGGGTGGATTACGCTAGCACATCAAGGAGAACATTAGAAGCGGAGTGCTAAATGTCTCCCGGTCGATCATCCAGATTTCGTCCCCTTGGCCTCGCTAAGGTGAAATCTGAGAAAGTGTTATCTTCCTTTGCATCTGCATCGTCCATCGCTATTCATCGTGGTAGTATGTTGTGTTGTCAGCACCCTTGACGCGGTTGTTGATAAAACCTTGATGATTGTGGAAATGCTCAAGTTCTTGAGAGCACGCACAAGCGCTACGTGTTATCATCGGCACTACCTGGATTGCTCTCAGTTTCCTCGGCAATGCTATGATCTTTTCAAACAGTGAATTCACTTTCTATTGTTGGGTTCTTCCCCAGTTACCAGAATCATTCCCAGCATTTGCATTTTGTTCCCAGCTTGCACCGCCAATGTGCCATTCTACCATGGGTCTCTTCCATTTCCGGTGATAAGCAAAAATCATACATTGCGTTGTCTTCAACAAGGTAATCCACATCATCCATTCTAGTCCGAGTATGCCATTCTACCGAACCCCTCTAAATGATCGATTATGATTTGCCTTAAGCTGGTATAAAGAGTTTCAATGATCTTTGAATCAAAGGTAATTCTTTTTGCCACTTAAGGGGATATATCTTCGAGTCACCTTCCCTAAGGTGCATCATTATGGTGTCATGTCAACTTAACTCCTCGCTACGTTGACAACCGTTCACACCCTCTTAGGTGTGGAATTGTTGCCTACCTAGTAAACCTTCGTCATCCGTTTCACTCCATCCCTCTAGATGTATGCTTCGTGTCTCAGCTCAAGAGATGTTGCTATGACTCACTTTGTGAGCTGAACCTAAGTTGATTGATCTTCGAGAAGATCGATTCTTCCGGAGTTGTCCTTTTCCTCTTGCTGTCATGCTAGTTGGAGTTCTCAGAACAAGACTTCGAGTCAAAGATGGTGATTGAATTAACGTTCAATTGAAGTGCAACCTGGATCATGAAGATTGTGCTAGTTGCGTTCTCCCTTCACCTTACCCTATGCTTGAATCTCGGGACGAGATTTTTGTTTAGTGGGGGTGAGTTGTCACATCCCTGGTCCTGTTATGCACTAGGCTAGACCTCATGTGAGCATCATGTTTTAATCCAAATGAAATTTGAATTGAGGAATTTTCAAAGCCTCAGAAACCTTCTAAATATGATCAACATTAAAATCTCCTCAAAGAAGTCCAAGAAAATGTTCCTCTTAGTCTCTGAAAATATTGCAAAGAGGTAAAACTCAAAACAATATTTTTGGTATCTCAGAGTTAATTATTTTGGGCCTTTGAATTAAATAAATAGCTATTTGCATTGGATATATATTTGATATATAAATGATATATGTCCAATAATTACTGGAACATTTTATGTGGTTTGGTATATTTTAACTCTAGCCACATAACTATTTTCAGGATTTTATAAAATGGTTTAGTATTTTACTAAACTAAAACAACACAGAAAAAAATAGATAAATAAAAACAGAAATAGAAAGCAGAGAGAGAGAACTTACCTCAGCTTACGTGGCAGCCCACCCGCAGCCCAACACCGTGCAGCCCAGTAGCGGCCCAGCCCACCGCCGCTTCTCCCCCTGTCGTCTTCCTCCCCCTCGCCCCGAAGCTGCTCGGTGGCGCGCGCGGCCACGCGCCCCGGCCACCTCCTCTCGCCCAGCCTGCCTGGCTCCTCCCCGACGCCCGGTGACGCCACGCACCCCCCTGAAACCCCCTCGACATCTCCCATCGCCCCTCCCCTTCTCCGTCCCTCTCGCACACAACCGGCCAAGCGCCACCGTCGCTGACCCTCGCTGCCCTCGCGGCCACCGCCACCCCCTCTCCTCCCCGACGCGCTCCCGAGCTCCGCAGTGCCTCCCTCGACCTCCTCGACGTCTCACGCGACCAGAAGGGCCCCGAGCAGCCGCCATCGTCATCATCTCCAAGCTTCGGCCCCGGCGCCCTTCTCCGTCGATTCGGCCACTCCGGCGCGCCCCCGAGCCCCCTAACCCTCCCTGCAGCTCCGCGGTGAGCCTCTGACCCGATTCCCCCTCTCCCCGTGCCCTACCTCCCTCTCTAGCCGCCGTTCACAACGAGCCGAGAACTCCACGCCGCCGGCGATGTCGCCGCCATCACTACAGCCAGTAAGGCTCGAAACCGAGCACGGCACCGTGCTCCTAGCATCTTCAGGAGCTCGGTGAGCCCCTTAGCCATCCCTCCCGTCCTCTGTGGCCTCGCCCCGCTCGAACCCGAAGCTCCGTCCGCCGCACTTGCCATCGCCGTCGTCGGCTCCGGCCACCCCAGCCGCGGCCACAGCCACCGCTGGACGCGCCGCGTCGCGGACGTTCTAATGACCCAAACTGCGCGCCAAACCATCGCCCCTAGCTCAAATCCGAGCCGCGCTGCCGTGCGGAATGGTCGCCGCCGGCGATACTCTGTCGACTGCCGACGTGGCACGCTTAATTAGTGTTAATGACCCAACTAATTAAACCGACAGCCTCTGACAGTGGGCCCCACCCCTGGTCAAACCCCAGTCAGCGCTGGGTTTGACCGGGATTAGCTCCTGTGTCACTGACGTGTGGCCCCCACACGTCAGGTTTGACCTGGGGCGCCCAGTTGACCTGCTGACGTCATCATGACGTCAGGATGACGCAGTAATGCTTTCTGGATTTATTTATATTCAGGAAATTCCAGAAAATGCCTAAAACTTCTAAAATTCATAGAAATTCAACCGTAGCTCCAAATTAAATAATTTATATATGAAAAATTATCAGAAAAATTCAAGGAATCCTTCTGTACCATTTTCATGCATGTTAGAACAACTTATAGATGCTGTTTAGCACAAATCATATAAAGGGCATTTAAATAATCACATATGGAGTTTGAATTTGAATCTTGTATTCAAACCAACTTCATTTAATCTGTTGCTAGTTGCATTAGCTCAAAACACATTCATATGGCCATGTCATGAGCATGCATCATATTGTGCATTGCACTGATTGTATTTCTTCTTTGTTGCCGGTATCTGTTCCCTCCCGGTAGACGATGTTCCGACGTTGTGATCGTTGACACTGATGAAGACTCAATGTTATCTTCAGAAGTTCCAGGCAAGCAAAACCCCCTTGTTCATTCCGATACAATCCTACTCTCTCGCTCCTGCTCTCTTTTACTGCATTAGGACAACATCGATTCATCTGTTACTTGCTGCGGTAGCTGAACCCCTTTATCCTTTGCATGACCTGTCATTGCCACAGTAAATAGATGAAACCCACTAGCATGAGTAGGAGTTGTTTGAGCCCTGTTGTGCCTACTCATTCATGCTTGCTTGTCATGCCTGCTACTGCTTAGAGTTGAGTCAGGTCTGATTCATCGGGGATGAATCAGAGGCGTGTGAACATGTCCTACTGTGTGTGAGCTAAGTGTGTGAACACGTTTTGGTAAAGGTAGCGGTGAGAGGCCATGTAGGAGTACATGGTGGGTTGTCTCATTGCAGCCGTCCTCAGGAACTGAGTTCTGTGTTTGTGATCCATGATTCAGCTACTACCATACATTGGGCCCTGAAATATGACCCCGCTCGACTTCTTATTCACCCTAGTCCTCTGTCCAGGAGTTGCAAGTAGTTTCTGGTGTTTGTAGCTTACTGGAGGCCGTGGACAGCGCTGACCGTAGGGGTGGGCTGTGATGCGGTAGGTACGTGGCACGGTGTACCGGATGCCCGTTTGGTATCTCGGGAACCCTGTTCACATCGTTTGGGGCTGTGAGCGAAACTCCGGCCGGATCTCCTCATGGATGGAACCCGAATAGGCGATAAACCTGGACCAGAGACTTAGGTGTTTAGGTAGGCCGTGGTCTACACCCACGTCGGCTTTCGCTTGAAGTCTGCCGAGCACATGTCGTGTGCAGACGCTAAGTGGTGGAAACATGTATGAAGAAGTACACCCCTGCAGGGTTAACATCATCTATTCGAATAGCCGTGTCCACGGTAAAGGACTTCTGGGTTGCTTATATCAGTTCATAGACAAGTGAAAGTGGATACTCTAAAATACGCAAGATAAGCGTGAGTGCTATGGATGGCGCTCTCGTAGGGAGACGGGAGTGGATCCATAGTGGTGTATTGATATGGTGAATATGTGGACTCGTGTGCGCCACCTCAAAAGAGTTACATTGCAGTCGTAGTTCAGGATAGCCACCGAGTCAAAGCTGGCTTGCTGCAGTTAAACCCCACCATCCCCTTTGTTGATAATGATGCATATGTAGTTAGTTCTGATGTAAGTCTTGCTGGGTACATTTGTACTCACGTTTGCCTATTTTATATTTTTGCAGAGAGACTTCGGCCTCACTAGTAGTTTCGCGTGGACTTCGACGTTTAGCTTGTTACCTCAGCTACGATCTTGTGCCCCGGCAGGATCTGGTAGATAGTCAGGCTTCTCAGCCTTTTTCAGTTATAGATGTCTGTACCCAGACATGATAGCTTCCGCTTGTGCTTTGATTTGTATGCTCTAATTGTTGGGTCATGAGACCCATGTTTGTAATATCTCGCTCCTCGGAGCCTATTGAATAAATACTTGAGTCGTAGAGTCATGTTGTGATGCCATGTTGTGTTTGCACATATCGAGCATATTGTGTGTATGTTATTGAAATGCTTGGTATGTGTGGGATCTGACTATCTAGTTGTTTATTCTTAGTAGCCTCTCTTACCGGGAAATGTCTCCTAGTGCTTCCACCGATGCCATGGTAGCTTGCTACTGCTCCGGAACACTTAGGCTGGCCGGCATGTGTCCTTCTTCGTTCCTGTGTCTATCCCTTCGGGGAAATGTCACGCGATGAATACCAGAGTCCTGTTAGCCCGCTACAGCCCGGTTCACCGGAGTCCTGCTAGCCCAGTGCTACAGCCTAGATTCACTCGCTGATGACCGACACGTTCGATGCTGGGTCATGGATGCCTGTCCCTGTAAGTTAGTGCCACTTTGGGTTCACGACTAGCCATGTCAGCCCGGGTTCTTTGTCATATGGATGCTAGCGACACTATCATATACGTGAGCCAAAAAGCGCAAACGGTCCCGGGCCAGGTAAGGTGGCACCCGTGGGAATACCGTGCGTGAGGCCGCAAAGTGATATGATGTGTTACATGCTAGATCGGTGTGACTTAGGATCGGGGTCGTGACAATGATGCGGCTGACCGGCCACTACGCAGCCGAGCCTAAGAGGCGTTTCAGCCTAAAATTCAGACCACACCCTATCACCACTCAGTTAAAAATACTAAGGCCCGGAGCAACACAAAAGACCTGCGAGACATCTTGGACAGTAAGGCAAAAATCGCAAGGTCAATATATGGGACACGGGCACGTGCGCCCACACAGGACAATGATCGTCACGTCGGATACACCAAGAGTAAATCCGGCCGGGCTGAATACAATAGACAAGAATCATACGAGCTACGTCGGGATATAGCCCGGCACAGAGGCACCGCACACCCCCTATGCTTCACCGGTGAAGTTATGAATCATGAATTCCCGGAGGGTTTCAAACCCGTAAATGTCGAATCATACGATTGCACAACAGATCCCGTTGTATGGATTGAGGATTTCCTCCTTCATATCCACATGGCTGGCGGTGACAATCTACATGCCATCAAGTACCTCCCACTAAAATTCAAAAGGACCAGCTCGGCATTGGATGAATAGCTTGATAGCAGATTCCGTTGGCAGTTGGGAGGATTTGGAAGATGCATTTCTTGACAACTTCCAGGGCACTTATGTGCGGCCACCGAATGCTGATGACTTCAGCCACATAACCCAGCAGCCAGAGGAATCGGCTAGACAATTCTGGACACGATTCCTGACTAAGAAAAATCAAATTGTAGATTGTCCGAATGCAGAGGCCCTAGCGGCATTCAAGCATAACATCCGCGACGAGTGGCTCGCCCTCCACCTCGGCCAGGAGAAGTCGAAATCTATGGCAGCCCTCACAACACTCATGACCCGCTTTTGCATGGGCGAGGACAGCAAGAACACATCAAGGAATCCGGATACCTCGGATACCAAAGGAGTTAACGGTAGGCAGCGTCGTAATAGACCAAAGCGCCGCAATATCAGCGATAACACCGAAGATAAGGCAATCAATGAAGGATTTAGAGGCTCTAGATCCGGTCAGCGGAAAAGGCCATTTAAAAGAAATACCCCGGCTCCGTCCAGTCTGGATCGCATACTGGATCGCTCGTGTCAAATCCACGGCACCCCTGACAAGCCAGCCAATCACACCAACAGAGTATGCTGGGTGTTCAAGCAGGCCGGCAAGTTAAATGCCGAAAACAAGGACAAGGGGCTGCATAGCGATGACGAGGAGGAGCCCCGGCCGCCGAACCTAGGAGGACAGAAGGGGTTTCCCCCACAAGTGAAGACGGTGAACATGATATACACAACCCACATTCCCAAGAGGGAGCAGAAGCGTGCACTAAGGGACGTCTACGCGATGGAGCACGTCGCCACGAAGTTCAACCCATGGTCTGCTTGTCTGATCACCTTCGATCGCAGGGACCACCCCACTAGCATCCGTCATGGCGGATCCGCCGCATTGGTCCTAGACCCCATCATTGACGGATTTCACCTCACTCGTGTCCTTATGGATGGCAGCAGTAGCCTAAACCTGCTTTATTAGGATACAGTGCGAAAAATGGGTATCGATCCCTCGAGAATGAAACCCAGCAAAACCACCTTTAAAGGCTTCATCCTAGGTGTAGAGGCCCATTGCACAGGCTCAATCATACTGGAAGTGGTCCTCGGATCACCGGATAACTTCCGAAGCGAAGAGTTAATCTTCGACATCGTCCCGTTTCGCAGTGGCTATCATGCACTGCTCGTACGGACAACATTTGCAAAATTCAATGCAGTGCCGCATTGTGCATACCTCAAGCTCAAGATGTCAGGACCTCGCGGGGTCATAACATTAAATGGAAACAGAGAATGCTCCCTCCGTATGGAAGAGCACACTGCGGCCCTCGCAGCAAAGGCACACATCAACCTGTTCAGGCAGACCACTCATTCGGCGTCACAGCCCCCGGACACCTTCAAGCGAGTCTAGAACAAGCTACAAAAGGATCGCCTGGCATGGTCAGAGCTCGCCTAGCAATCCGGCCCCCATCCCAGTACCAGTGCAGCGACGAAATTCGTGCCGCGCGTACATAACTACGCATTAAAAATACCATGGAGATAGGTGGGGCACAATCAGGACACGCCCCGCATTGTGGCTTAACCACACCAGGGGCTGCACACCTTTGACATTCCTTTTCTCTTTCAGGGCCTAACTCTTTGGAAGCCCTTTCCGGGAATCCGATTGCCGGACACATTCCGGAAGCAACAACAAAGGCGCCAAGAAGCTAAGATGAACACGGGAACCGCCAGGTGGTCTCTAGTAATACTCGATATACCCACTTTTCACTATTTATGCGTAGCTTGCCTTGGGATAGGACATTTCTAATTGTCCTACTTCATGCTTATTGCACTACTTGTACCAGTACACTTCGACGTATTATTCAAATAACAATGCATATTATTAATCTGTCATTGCATTATTTAAGTTTTTCTCTTTCTCTTATATGTCCATTTACGACATTCCGCACCTGCACGCTCGGGTACGGTTAGTATGCCAGGGGCTCTCGTTTACCCCGTAATGCGGTGCAAGAAGTCTGAACACTTTCGACAGTGCGGCAGCCCGAACTTATAGCATTATATGCATCAGCTCCGAATCATGTCTTGGATCAAATGTTGGGTTGCCTGGCTCCCATGCTTTGGTACCTTACGTTCCGCTATATCGGCTAAGGTAGCGGTGGGAGAACTACTGCGATTGTGTCCCGGTTCTTCCGGACGAGCACCTCAGTAGAGTAAGCCAAAAATTGACTGTCATGATAAGGCGAGAGACTGGTCGCTGTTCGAGAGGTTTCAAGTCCTTAAAGACTTTTTCCGCTTTGGGCGAGGAGTCAGCCTTATCCGGCTTAGGCGTGTATAGGGCCCCAAATTCGGCCCTCCGAATACAAGGGGCTTTGCCAAAAATTTAAAATCACTAGCAAAGATGTCCGTGCTTTGCAATGGGAGAAAAAAAAGCGTATGTCACTAACCCAATAAGCATTGCTTAAGACCCGACACAAACTCATGTCTTCTATTTTAACATGACGCCACACTCGTCTTGCTGTTTATACTCTTTTGTCATTTCTTTCCTCGTCAACAGTGGCGATAATGTTCATCACATGATAATGCGTTTGAATTTGGTGAATTTCAAAGCAACGACGTCGGTCACCGCATAGCCCACATGTCACTGAACCGTATCAAGGTGCTTGTCATGCACCTAGTTCATATAATGTCACTCATACTTCTTGTGAATTGTATAGTTATGATTCTTACAAAAAATTGTACTGTTATGTGCTTATTTCATGCATGAATGAAGGACATGTTCCACATTTCTATGTATCAAGTTTTAGAAACGGAAAGATGAAAATTGCCAAGGGTGAGCATCTATGAAAGGACTCGAGCTTCCACCATAATATATATTTCTTAAATAAATTTAAGAAAAAGGACCACCAGGGGTTATTTTGTTATACTCCAACTTTCTGGGGGAGCTCTTGTTCAATTGTCATGCAGCACATGTGTTCTTCTGGGGTCTTTGATTGGACCGGTACGTGGCTCTCTCCCTCACCAGATGGATGTGCCCAGGCTCCTTTAGCGGCCATATCAACCACCAGCGTCCCGCGGAAGCCAGCCTCGCTCGCGCACCTGCCCGCGTTGGACGCGTCCAGGCGCCCGCAGCCGCCTTTATCCGTGCGACCAAAGGAGCAGGAGAGCTCCCACAGCTGCGCAAGCCACCCCATCGCCGGTCTCCTCTGTCTCCTCTTTTCCTCGCTCTCTCCTTCCGTTTTCCCCTCCCGTCTCTCTCTCTCGTTTTCTCCAGCCCTTGTCGGCCACCACCGGCTTCCTCCGTCTCCTCTTTCCCTCGCTCTCTCCTTCCCTTTTCTCCTCCCATCTCTCTCTCGTTTTCTCCAGCCCTCATCGGTGACCTGCCGAACCAGCAGCAGGTCCTTGCCACGCCTCCCTCCGCTGCCGCTGGGCATCCATGTTGCTTTTTTTATATTTTTCGTGCCTCGTCTCTTTGACTGCTCGTGAGCTTCACTCCGGGCAATCGATTTGTGATGCATGACGTCTTTCTTCGTGTCTTTTGTTGGCTTGTTGATTCTGGCAACTCCGAACATATATAAAATGCTACGATATGATGTAAAGGGGCAGGGTGGGACTAAATCTGAAATTGTAGGTTAGGCTTTGCTGCACGCGTAAGGAGAGGAGGGCAGGTCATGAAGTTGAACCTTTTTACCGGCCCATAGCAAGTTTTCTGGCACATCGAAGCTGAAAATACGTACGAAGCGGAGCAAAATTATGAGAGCCAGGTGGACGGACGAAAAAAGTAGGATGGACGAATTAGTACCACCTCGTTTATATTACGATTTCATCTATACAAATTGTAAAAGCATATTATGATATGAGAAGAAAACATATTGTGACGGTGAACCCGGAGACTCAATCTGTGCTTTATTATTAGGGAGAGATGGACTTCTATGGCTAAGTGAGAGTGATAAAGCATTATAGTTCGATTGCCTGGTTCGTTGCGTTGAACACCTCCCTTGAAGGACCCAAAATTGGGGTAAAGTGTGTTCAGATTTACCCCGAACACCCTAGTACTAGTTACATGGGGATAGAAGCCGACGACTGGCCAACTCTCAGATTTTATAAACGGCTGCACAAAAGGTAATATTTAAAATTAAGAAAGCGTCGCATGGCGCAAAAGAATTCATTTCATATTACAGGATCACATGCGCATGTTCATTCAAAAATTACATCCTTGGCACACTCATATGGCACTAAGCGGGAACCCTTCAGGACACTCTCATAGTAATTCTCGGGGCAGCGATGCTCCTTGCCCTCTGGCGGCCCCTTCTTCACAAGCTTCACGGCGTCCAGCTTCGCCCAGGGCACCTTCGCCCGGGCAAAAGCCCTGTGTGCACCTTTGATGCAGACAGACCGCTTGATGACTTCAAGCCGTGCACAGGCTTCCACCAGCCGCCTCACCAGACCAAAGTAGCCGCCGGACAGGGGCTCGCCAGGCCACATCCAGACTATAAGGCCCCTCATGGACTGTTCGGCCGCCTTGTGAAGTTCGACCAACTGCTTCAGCTGGTCGCTCAAGGACACGCGGTGTTCGGTCCCAGTATACTGAGACAAGAACAACTTCTCCGTTGAGCTCCCCTCCTCAGCCCGGTAAAACTCCGCGGCATCCAGCCCACTGCGGGGAAGATCTGCAAATGCTCCTGGAGAGCTCCGAACTCGGGTAAGAAAAAGGAAAGTCTCCTTCACATGCTTGCTTTGCATATTGAATGCCTTACCCTCTGCTATCTTCTTCGCCGCATCAATCTCCTGGAGGGCCATGTGGGCTTCGGCCTTGGCGCTCCAGGCGCTTTCAAGCGCATGCGCAAGATCGGACTCTCGCGTCTTGGAGTCAAGCTCCAAGGACTCGTGCTTTTTGGCAAGAGCCTCGAGCTCTTGCTGCACCTCGCCCACTCGGGCTTCTTGTTTCACCCGTTCAATGCGTTCTTTGACCGCTTTGTCTTTGGCTTCGGACAACGCCTTCCTCAGGGTCTCCACCTCGGTCGTGGCCCCTAACAAATTCATGATGATCCTATTACTTTACACCAAACTTCTTTTTAACTATATAAACTGGGGTATATCTTACCTTTGCTCTCTTCGAGCTGCCCCTTGGTAAGGCCGAGCTCGTCCTCGGACCGCTTCAGGGCCTGCTTCAGCGCAGAGATCTCCGCAGTATGTGCGGCAGCAACCATTAGGGAAGCCTGCACATACACATGGACATACTCTAATTAGACTCCTGAGTTATCATTTGATACTCTAGTCGGCTTTTCTTCGCGAACGCCGAACTGAGCATCATGGGCTACTATCTATGCTGTAATATTTTCTTATATTTTGAATGCTTACCTCAAAGCCTGTTAGGAGGCTGGCGCAAGCTTTGGTCAGTCCGTTTTTGGCGAACTGAACCTTCTTGACCACCGCACTCATGATAGCGTGGTGCTCTTCATCGATGGAAGCGTTGTGAAGTGCTTCCAGCAAGTTGTCCGTGCCTCTGGTTGGACAGAGGACACCGGCACGGATGGTTGGCCCCCCTTAATGGGGGACCGCCTGCCGGAGTCCGGAACCATCGAAGGTTCTGGCGCAGTGTCTGGCTGGGGCCCGAACTTGAAGCCCGTAGGAGCGTCGCTCCTTTGGTACCTAGGGTCCGGGAGGTCGCCGTGAGGCGCCCCCAGGATCACGTCCCCTTGGCTCGGTGCCTTTTGACACACCACCTCGGCGTTGTCCGTAGGGCGAGGGGTGGAAGCCGTCGGAGGAGAACCGCTGTTCATATCCGACGAGCCCAAAGAGCCGCTCGACGAGGGTACGTCAAGATGAGCTCGGGCCGGACTGCATAATCATGTTCGGCATGAGCAAAGGCAGTACAATAAAACATACCATGAAATACTATGGTGTCCGGACACTTAGGACTTAGCCAGGGGCTTGTCCCTAGGTAGCCACTCGTCGCCGCTGTCGGTGGCCGTCGTGGCACAGTCCGGAGGGAGGGTCTTTCCCTTCTTGGACCCTTCGGCCTCCCCGGATGGGTCGGCCTTCCTTTTCTTGTCTCCCCCGGCTGGGGGGGGAACTTTTCTCCTCCTCCTCATTTATGTGGGAGGAGTGCGTGTCGGACTCATCGAACGATGAGTCCGATAGAACCTTGCGCTGGAGACCCTTCCGGGTCCCCGTGGACTTCTTCTTGGCCTTCTTTTCCGGCACCTCGTAAGGTGCCGGAGTCACAATCTTCGTTAGAAGAGCGTTTGCAGGATCTTCGGGCAGGGGGGCTGGGCAATCAAGCTGCTCCGCTGTCTTTATCCAGTCCTGTTAATGACATGAAAACTTAGATCCAGCACATAACTAAACCAGGGAAAATAAATACCTTGAGAGATATAAAAGCCTACCGGATGAGCTCGGCGCTTTGCGCTGAGTCCGCGGTCCACGGTGAGGGAGGGAGGCATCTCTGCGGTCTTGAACAGCACCCTCCGGACGTCCTCGTGCGTCGTGTCATAGAGCTCTCGCGGCGTCTGGTGTTGGGCCGAGTCGAACTCCCACAAAACAAATGCCCGTCGTTGGCACGGAAGGATCCGGTGGAAGAGCATAACCTGGACCATGTTGACGAGCTTGATTTTCTTGTTCGTCATGTTCTAGATGCAGGTCTGGAGTCCGGTCAGCTCTACCGAAGAACCCCAGGACATGCCCTTCTTTTTCTAGGAGGTGAGCCGTGTGGGGATTCCGGATCGAAATTTGGGGGCCGCCAGCCAGTTGCAGTCACACGGCTCGGTGATGTAGAACCACCCCGATTGCCACCCCTTTATGGTATCCACGTAGGTGCCCTCGAGCTAGGTGACATTAGGCATCTTGCCCACCATGGCGCCTCCGCACTCTCCTTGCTAGCCACCCACCACCTTTGGTTTGACATTGAAGGTTTTCAGCCATAGGCCAAAGTGGGGCTTGATGCGGAGGAAGGCCTCGCACACGACGATAAACGCCGAGATGTTGAGGATGAAGTTGGGGGCCAGATCATGAAATCCAGCCCATAGTAGAATATGAGCCTGTGGACAAACGGGTGGAGAGGAAATCCCAGTCCGCGAACGAAATGGGTGAGAAAAACTACCCTCTCACGGGGTTCGGTCATTGGGACGATCTGCCCCGCATTCGGCAGCCAGTGCACGATATTCGCAGATAGGTATCCGGCCTCCCGTAACTTTTTGATGTTTTTCTCCATGACGGAGGAAACCATCCACTTGCCTCCTGCTCCAGACATGCTTGGAGTGGTTTGAGAAGAGGAACGCGAGCTTGGGCGCTAGAGCTTGAGTGTGCGGGAATGGGTAAGTGAGATGGAAGAAGGCGTGGGTGAAAAAAGTAAATCTTTGTCCCTTTATAAGGGCGGAGGAGGCGATGAGTTTCCCCAATTGCCTGGCAAAACCGCTTATTCCCCAGGTGCCGTAATTGATGGCGCAGTTGGGTTACCCACGTCTGTATTGATGAGAATCCCGTGATAAGGGGAACACAATCTCTGCTTTGACAAGACGTATCAAGAAAACCGCCTTGCGATATGTTCGGAGCTGG
The DNA here is from genome assembly GCF_018294505.1 of Triticum aestivum. Lineage (NCBI taxonomy): Eukaryota > Viridiplantae > Streptophyta > Magnoliopsida > Poales > Poaceae > Triticum > Triticum aestivum. The sequence continues at coordinate 277,205,043 of NC_057809.1, read as the reverse complement.
TTGAGAAAAGTTGTTAGAATAATAACCGGGCCATGGTGTGATGTCATGCTGTCAAGACGTGTCAGCAGATTAGATTTGTGGAAATATTATTGTCTCTACGGTGGTATGTGGAACTTATTTTGCAGGGTCGGACAATATCCTTGCATTCCAACTCTTCAATGGTGTATTCGGAGGAGGAACCCGCCTTGCAATGCCGAAGACAACATTGTGCACCAGACTCATCGTCATTGAAGCTTGGTTCAAGGGCTATTGAGGGAGTCCTGGATTAGGGGGTCTCCGGACAGCCGGACTATATCCTTTGGCCGGACTATTGGAGTATGAAGATACAAGATTGAAGACTTCATCCCATGTCCGGATGGGACTCTACTTGGCGTGGAAGGCGAGCTAGGCAATACGGATATGGATATCTCCTCCTTTGTAACCTACCTTGTGTAACCCTAGCCCCCCTCCGGTGTCTATATAAACTGAAGGGGTTTTACTCCGTAGGACAACATACAATCATACCATAGGCTAGCTTCTAGGGTTTAGCATCTCTATCTTGTGGAAGATCAACTCTTGTAATACTCATATCATCTAGAACAATCAAGCAGGACATAGGGTTTTACCTCCATCAAGAGGGCCCGAACCTGGGTAAACATCATGTCCCCTGACTCCTGTTACCATCCGCCTTAGATGCACAGTTCGGGACCCCCTACCCGAGATCCGCCGGTTTTGACACCGACAGTAACCTTGGGAAGTGCGCCTTCTGCACCGACCGAGTATCTTTTCTTGGCTATGTTGTTACTCCACAGGGAATTGAATTTGATAAAGCCAAGATTGAAGCTATTGAGAGTTGGCTGCAGCCCAAAAAGGTCACACAAGTGAGGAGTTTTCTTGGCCTCACTGGATTCTATAGGCGTTTTGTGAGAGATTTCAGCACCATTGTTGCACCTCTCAATGAGCTTACAAAGAAGGATGTGCCTTTTGTTTGCAGTACCGCATAGGAAGAAGCCTTCACGGTATTGAAAGATAAGTTGACACATGCTCCTTCACTCCAACTTCCTGATTTTAATAAGACTTTTGAGCTTGAATGTGATGATAGTGGAATTGGATTAGGAGGTGTGTTATTACAAGATGGCAAACCTGTTGCATACTTTTTTGAAAAATTGAGTGTGCCTAGTCTGAATTATTCTACTTATGATAAATAATTATATGCTCTTGTTCGAACTTTAGAGACATGGCAACATTATTTATGGCCCAAAGAATTTGTTAGACATTCAGATCATGAATCTTTGAAACATATTAAGTCAAGCTAAGCTGAATCGTAGACATGCAAAATGGGTTGAATTCATTGGGACTTTCCCTTATGTTATTAAGCACAAGAAGGGTAAAGAAAATGTTATTGCTGATGCATTGTCTCGTCGCTATACTATGCTTTCACAACTTGACTTCAAAATATTTGGTTTGGAGACCACCAAAGATCAATATGTGCTTGATGCTGATTTTAAAGATGTAATGCAGAATTGTAAAGAAGCAAGAAAGTGGAAAAAGTTCGTCGTTAATGATGGGTTTGTGTTCCGTGCTACCAAGCTATGCACTCCAGCTAGCTCCATTCATATTTTATTGTTGCAGGAGGCGCATGGAGGAGGACTAATGGGACAATTTGCCGTGAAGAAGACGGAGGACGTACTTGCTACACATTTCTTTTGGCCAAAGATGAGACGTGATGTTGAGCGTTTCGTTGCTCGCTGCACTACATGTCAAAAAGCTAAGTCACGACTCAATCCTCATGGTTTATATATGCCTTTGCCTGTACCTAGTGTTCCTTGGGAGGATATATCTATGGACTTTGTTTTAGGTTTACCTCGAACAAAGAAGGGGAGGGATAGCATATTTGTTGTCGTGGATAGGTTCTCGAAAATGGTACACTTTATACCATGTCATAAAAGCGATGATGTTGTTAATGTTGTTGATTTGTTCTTTCGTGAAATTATTCGCTTGCATGGTGTGCCAAATACTATTGTTTCAGATCGTGATACTAAATTTCTTAGCCATTTTTGGAGATGTTTATGGGCTAAGTTGGGGACTAAACCGCTTTTTAGTACTACTTGTCACCCCCAAACTGATGGACAAACTGAAGTAGTCAATAGAACATTGTCTACTATGCTTAGGGTTGTTTTGAAGAATAATAAGAAAATGTGGGAAGAATGCTTGCCTCATATTGAATTTGGTTATAATCGTTCATTGCATTCTACTACTAAGATGTGCCGTTTTGAAATTGTGTATGGTTTCCTACCTCGTGCACCTATTGATTTGTTGCCTCTTCCATCTTCGGAGAAGGTTAATTTTGATGATAAAGAACGTGCTGAATTGATTTTAAAAATGCATGAGTTAACTAAGGAAAACATTGAGCGTATGAATGCTAAATATAAACTTGCTGTAGATAAGGGTAGAAAACAAGTTGTGTTGGCACCTGGAGATCTTGTTTGGTTACATTTGCGCAAGGATAGATTTCCTAATTTGCACAAATCAACGCTAATGCCATGTGCTGATGGTCCTTTTAAGGGGTTAGAGAAATTAAATGATAATGCATATAAACTTGAGCTGCCTGCAGATTTTGGGGTTAGTCCCACTTTTAACATTGCAGATTTCAAGCCTTATTTGGGTGAGGAAGATGAGCTTTCGCTGAGGACGACTTCATTTCAAGAAGAAGAGGATGATGAGGACATCAATACCATTGTTACACCCACAGCCCTGCTGCTATACATACTAGACCAATTTCTTGGTAATGATTCTAATGCTCATGAGAATATGATGTTGCCTAAATTGGATATATTTGTTTTGCTTACAAATGAAGGGCCTAGCTTGGACAAGAAAGATGAACCTTGGAAAGTTCAAGCATGGAGATGATGGCATGCGCAAGGGGATCAAGAACGGAGTTACAGGTGATGATTTCAGGACTTTGAAGCCACCATAAGGAGTGCATGAAGCCTTGGACGAAATATACAAGATGCCAATTCATGCCATCACCTTACTCCTTTGCATTGCTTACCGATCGAGACTAGCCATTGAGTATTGCCGGCGACGAGACTTGTGCACATTAGTGATCATACTTCTCATATCATCCATATATCATTGTTGCATATATTCGTATCATCTCTTGTGTCACAAAGTTGCCATCGCATACTCACTTGCTATATCGGTTTGCATGAGAAAAGAGCTCAAACATCAAAGAGTGGAACAAGCTTTTAAGCAAAGAGGAAAGATAAGCAAAGAGATTTTAAGCAAGAACCATAGCATCATACAACATTAAGATTGTCATATTTGATCATCTTGGATGATATCATAGCAACACCTTGCATAGAGCATACTTGGGATAGAAGTCGTTGCATTTTTGCTAAGTAGGTTGTGCACAAGTTCTTGTATCCGCCTATTGTGCAATCGTGCTAGCGTCTCTCTAGTGTTGTGCAACAAGATCATTTTTGTGGATTCCACATTTCAGCTCACCTTGGTTGCACGACCCCACTTATCTTTTTGCGTGTGTGTTTGCATGTACCTTATATGCTTGGTCTACTTGTTACATTGCACCTTGCGAATCTTTAGCAACATTATTGAAGCTCACTTACAATTGCATCAAATTTCGTGCCACCATACTAACCAAGCTCCACCAAAAGCTTTTACTTGTGTAGGTGTGAGAAACCGACAAGAGCTAGTACCAATTGTGCTATTTCCCTGTCCTACATTGGAGTGATCCTTGATCCACTTTCAACTTCGGTCAAGGTACATTTGGTACCCGTTCTTATCTTTCTACCACTCACATTTGTCTTGGAATGATGGATAGGCCAAGTACTTCTACCAACCCACTCTTCATGGAGCAAGATGACAACATGAACTCCTTCGTCACCAAGAGTCACCTCTTTGGTGCACAATGTGCTTTGCATCAAGAGCAACAAGCTATGAGTGAACGCATCGACAACCTTGCCACTGACTTGCGACTTTCCGAGCAACGTACAAGGGAATACTTCGACCACAAGCTCGACGATTACAAGCAAGAGAATGACGCAAGGATGGACGAAATTCATGCTTTGTTGCTCAATCGCTCTTCTTCCACTTCAAGAAGGAGCCATTCAAGCCACCACTCCGACTTCACCCTCTTTGGCTCAAGTACACCGACATCGAACATTCTTCACCGAGCTGCACGCAATGATCGTCCAGCAAGCCTCAATCCCCTAAGAGACACTGACTCTTAAGGGCGCCGTCAACGTCAAAATCAAGAGGCCTTTGCGCTTGCACGAGAAAGGCAATGACAACAACAACATGAAGAGGAAGAGCGATCGCGTCTACACCAAAATGCTCAAGATGCCGAGGCACAACGTCAAGAACAACAACTTCGTGACGCGCAAGCACGTGAGGCACAACAAGCTCTACGTGATTCAAGTCAACCCGTAGCCGATCGAGGCCGACAAGCCCGTGAACAAGAGGAAGCACTTCGTGAAGAAATTCAAGGATGAAGATTTCAAGCTCGCGTGCATCGTCAAGTTCCTCCTCGAGCTCGACAAGTTCATCCACAAGCTCTCCATGAACAACAAGTCAATCCAGAGCATGAAGACAATGGAGATCCTCCACGACAAGAGCAACATGAGGATGACAACCCTCCGCGCCAAGAGCACCACGAGTTGAACAATCCTCAACAACATGGGCGTCATCATCCCCGACCCCAACACAATGAAGAGCAATGCTATGGCAAACTCAAGTTCACCATGCCCAAGTTCAACGGAAGCAACGATCCCGAAGAGTACCTTTCATGGGCATTGAAAGTTGACAAGATCTTCCATTTGCACAATTATGGAGAAGAGAAGAATATCGCGATGTCATCCCTTGAGTTCCAAGACTATGTCCTCATTTGGTGGGAACAAATCATAGAGCGTCGAGAGGCAAGAGGTGAACCACCCATCACTACTTGGGCGCAAATGAAGGATGTCATGAGAGCACGCTTGGTACCTACCTACTACAATCGCGACCTCTTCAAGAAACTCCAACAACTCAAACAAGGAACCAAGAGCGTTGAATAATACTACAAGGAGATGGAGATTGCAATGATAAGAGCCAATGTCATGGAAGATGATGAACAAACAATGGCACGTTTGTTGAATGGACTCAATCATCCCGTCGAGAAGATCGCCGACTTCCAACCATACTCCAATCTCATCGAGCTAGTGCCCCAAGCTACCAAAGTGGAACGCCAAGTGCAAGATGATTTCAAGTATGCCAAGTTTTCATCCAAGTCCTATGGCTTCTCCAACAACCAAGCTTCAACGACTCCAAACCGACTACAAAGCCTCCTACTACCAACATTGACAAGTCGACTTCCAAGAAAGCTTCATCAACTACAAGACATCCTACTACGAGCAACTTCAAGCCAAGAGCTTCATCATCATTAACCCCAACCGATGAGACCGTCAAGACGAGTTCCTTCAAGTGTTTCACTTGCGGAGGCCGAGGCCACAAGTCTTATGAGTGCACCAACAAGTGAACCATGGTCTTCAACGACGATGGCACTTATGACTCCATGAGTGAAGGCGAAATGGAAGCCCTTGAGCAAGTCGCCATGCACCGCCAAGTGAACAATGAGGAAGAACATGTCTTTTGCGATGAAGATTCAAGTCCCGCCCTTGTTGTTTCCAAAGTCTTGACTCTCCAACATCACCAAGAAGAAGACCAAAGGTGCCACATATTCCACACCAAGGCCGACATCAATGGACGATCCGTTAAGGTCATCATCGATGGAGGGAGTTGTCATAATCTCGCAAGTGAAGAACTTTGCTCCAAGGTCCAATTGCCCAAGACGAAGCATCCCATCCATACAAAGTGCAATGGCATTGTGACTTCGGCACCATCCAAGTCGAGCACCGAGTACAAGTGTCCTTCAAAATCGGCGCCTACGAAGACACCTTGGAGTGCGACGTTGTTCCAATGACCGTTTGCCATCTTCTCCTTGGACGCACATGGAAATTCGATAGAGGAGTCGTCCAACACGGTCGAACGAACCACTACATCTTCAAGATGAAGGGCAAGGAGTACGTCCTCCGTCCGATGTCGCCAAGTCAAGTGATCACCGACAAGCAAGCCACCCATCGTGGAGATCATAGTGAGAGAGCGAGCCACCAAAAAGAGAGTGAGCACCACAAGCCCAAATCGAGTGCCTCCACGATGAGTGAAAACAAGAACCTAGTTCTATTTGCCACCACACGTGAGATAAGAGAAGTGTGTGGGAACCCATCTAGTGTCCTACACTATGTCCTTGTGGGCAAGGACAATGCACCACAAACTAACACTTCTCACACTCTTCCTCTAGTCTTGTCTTCTCTTTTGAAGGAATTTCAAGATGTTTTCCCCGATGAGCTACCTCCGGGTCTACCTCTTCAATGAGGCATTGAGCACCGAATCGATCTCATCCCCGGAGCACCTCTTCCAAACAAAGCTCCATACCGCGTCAACCCCGAAGAATCCAAATAAATACAAAGGCAAGTAAAACATCTCATAGACCATGGACATGTGCGTGAAAGTTTGAGCCCTTGTGCCATCCCGGTCATTCTTGTGCCAAGACGTGACGGTAGCTTTCACATATGCTCCGATTGTAGACCTATCAATGCTATCACCGTTCGCTATAGGTATCCCATTCCACGCCTAGATGATATGCTTGATGAGCTTAGCGGTGCCACTATCTTTTCCAAAATTTATCTTAAGAGTGGTTACTATCAAATCCGCATACAAGAGGGTGATGAATGGAAAACCACTTTCAAAACCAAGTTTGGTTTGTATGAGTGGTTAGTCATGCCTATGGGTCTCTCGGAGGCACCAGGTACTTTTATGCGGCTTATGAATCATGTCTTTCGCCCTTATATTGGTATATTTGTTGTGGTTTACTTCGATGACATTCTTGTGTTTAGAAAATCTATCAAAGAGCATGTCACCCATGTCCGCACTGTTTTGCAAACTCTTAGAAAATAGCGCCTCTATGCTAATATGGAGAAATGCCTTTTTGGTGTTGATAAGCTCGTTTTCTTGGGTTTTTTTGTTTCCTCAAAGGGTGTTCATGTTGATGACTCCAAGATTAATGCTATTAAGACTTGGCCACAACAAACCAACTTGCATCAAGTGTGTAGTTTTCTTGGCCTTGCGGGTTTCTATCATCGCTTTGTGAAGGATTTTAGCACCATTGCTTCGCCTTTGCATGCTTTCAGCAAGAAGAATGCACCTTTTGTTTGGGTACCATACCAAGATACCACATTCAATGAGCATAAGAATCTTCTTACTCATGCTCCCATGCGTGCTTTACCCAACTTCGACAAGCCTTTTGAGATTCATTGCGATGCTAGTGGTAATGGCATAGGAGGTGTGTTAACGCAAGAGAAGCACCCCATAGCATACTTTAGTTAGAAACGCTCCGGAGCACAACTCAATTACCCCATCTATGACAAAGAGCTATATGCTTTAGTCCGCGTTTTGCATGAATGGGAACATTACCTTCGTCCCCATGAGTTTATCATTCATACCGATCATGAGACTCTCAAGTATCTTAAGGGTCAAACCAAGTTGAACAAGCGTCATGCTAAATGGAGTGAATTTATTGAGTCTTTTCCTTATGTCATCAAATACATCAAGGGTAAAGAAAACATCGTAGCAGATGCTCTTTCCCTCATATGCATGCTTGTTAAACAACTTGAGTTAGATGTGATTGGCTTCGAGCACATCAAAGACTTGTATGAGCATGATGCAACTTTTGCTCCTCCTTATGCCAAGTGTTTATCGCATATATCCTGGGAACACTATTACATCAAAGATGGATATCTTATGAGAGCTAACAAACTTTGCATCCCCGAGTCTTCTCTTCGTTTGTTGCTTTTCCAGGAATCTCATGGAGGAGGCTTAATGGGACATTTTGGACGCGACAAGACGTTCACCACGCTCTCGAAGAACTACTTTTGGCCCAAGATGTTTTGATACGTCAATTGTTTCACCAACCGATGCTCTACATGTCGCAAAACTAAGTCCAAAGCTCAATCTCATGGCCTCTATATGCCTCTACCAATTCCATACCAACCATGGGAAGACATTATCATGGACTTTGTACTTGGTTTGACTAGGACTCAAAATGGGAAAGATTCAATATTTGTCGTTGTGGACCGTTTCTCAAAAATGGCACATTTTATTCCTTGCAACAAGATAGACGATGCTTCACATGTTGCTTATCTCTTTTTTAGGGACATATTGCATCTACATGGAGTGCCAAAGACTATCGTCTCGGACCGCGATGTCAAGTTCCTTAGCTACTTTTGGAAGACCCTATGTGCCAAGCTCAGAATCAAGCTACTCTTATCCACGGCTTACCATCCTCAAACCGACGGCCAAACGGAGGTGACAAACCGCACACTCTCCACTCTACTTCGAGTACTCATCAAGAAGAACATCAAGTAGTGGGAGGAGTGCCTACCTATCGCCGAGTTCGCCTACAACCGAGCAAGACACTTAACAACTGACAAGTCCCCCTTCGAGGTCATCTACGGATTCAACCCTTTGTCATCATTGGATATTCTCCCTCTACCACTCCAAGAGCGCATCAATTTGGACGCAAGTGCACGAGAGACCCATCTCAAGAAGGTGCATGAAGATACAAGAAACACCATCGAGTGCCAAGTACAACGCCTTGCGACCAAGCTCAATGTCAGTAAGCACCCTATGATATTCAACATTGGAGACCTCGTGTGGCTACACCTTCGCAAGGACCGCTTTCCCCAAGAACGCAAGTCCAAACTTCGACCACGCGCGGATGGACCATTCAAGGTGCTTGCACGCTACAGCAACAACGCATACAAGATTGACATCCCTCGTGACAAGTACTCCGTGAGCGACATCTTCAACATCAAAGATCTCTCGCCCTACCAGGGTGATGAGGATTTTGATCCGAGGACGGATCTTCCCCAATGGAGGGGAGATGATATGGAGCATCCCAAGATCATCCCCATGGACGCATCTACACCCCCAACGACAACACTTGGACCAATGACACAAGCTCGAGCCAAGGCTATCGAAGATAAGGTGAACTCACTCCTATCCGAACTTCCACTTTCTATGCATGAGACATGGCTACTACCTATGTCCGAGGTGTTGTGCATGTTAGGCACCAAGAGGACCCTCCCGAAGATGCGCATGAATATGTACAAGTCCCCAAGTCCATGGATGAGGAGAACCAACGGAAGAAGCCAAGAACATATCCCAGGCCCCGGACATCCGGCCATGACCCCGGACATCCGGCCCCTGGAGCGTCATCCACTACAGCAGCTCAACCGCCAGAAGCTACAGGCCCCGGACATCGGGCCTCTCCCGAGACCCCGGACATCCGGCCACCAGCCCGGAAATCCGGCCCCTCCGAACCTGAGAGCAACAAATGCCACCACTCCAGCCTAGACATCCGGCCTCCCCAGCCGGGACATCCGGCGCCGCCTGAAAGCCCGGACATCCGGCCTCCCCTGTCTGCGCACAGTGAAGGGCCGAGGCCCGTGTATCCCTTCTCCCCCCTAGACTATATATACTCCACCTCGCCCAACTTTCTAGGGTTAGGAAAGGATTAGCTCATATTTGTGTGCGAGCTTTGCTCAACCACTTGGATACCTTCTCCACGGAGATTCGAGCTTCCACCGAAGAAGGTCTCCCAAGCGGATTCAAGACCCCTTTTTACGGAAGAACATCAAGACCTCCTCACGGAGAAGACTGGTTACCATGTATCGTCCCTAGTTGATCGTGGTTCGTGTATCTTACTTTATGATAGAGGCGAAGGTGTCCGATGTTTCGATGAGATAGATATCGTTTTCTGTGGGAGTCGACTTTGACAATCTGACTACGAACGTGCGAAGACGTCGCGCCTTAGCAATCGCTAAACCAACTTCCGAGGGTTATTGACCATGCCGAAGCACGATCAACCTGACCACGAGGGTCTATTTCCTGTGAGCAAATGGAAAACAAGCAAGAAACTGAGATTGCAATCTAGAAGGTGGGGTTCTGTGATGTCTTGGTCTGGTCGTTGGACACAAATGAAGTACGCGAAGTTGCAGCTATGACGAACTTTTAATCTAAACAACGCCCTAAGGGCTGTATATATGGAGGAAGAGGGGGGAATTTCGTGGCCCTTGGAGGAGGGGTCCGAAACCAACCCTAACTCTTGTTTCCCCACACATACGGACTCTAAAAACAGCCTATACTTAAGTATTTCGAAAATACATGGGCGTGGTCGAATAATAAGGTGACGCAACACCTAGAATAGCCTCTGGACGAAATTTATGAAGTGGCATCTTGTATATTTTGTCCAAGACTTCATGCACTCCTTATGGTGGCTTCAAAGTCCTAAAATCATCACTTGTAACTCCGTTCTTGATCCCCTTGCGCATGCCATCATCTCCATGCTTGAACTTGCTCCAAGGTTCATCTTTCTTGTCCAAGCTAGGCCCTTCATTTGTAAGCAAAACAAATGTATCCAATTTAGGCAGCATCATATTCTCATGAACATTAGAATCGTTACCAAGAAACGAAAGTACCTGGTAATTCAATTGGCGTGCGCGAGCTCTAGTAATTGACCCAGTATGTATAGCAGCAGGGGCTGTGGGTGTAACAATGGTATTGATGTCCTCATCACTTTATGTACCCGAGGATCTAGCACATGTGTGACTTATTCATGTTGGTTTGAGTGTTCCTCTTGGTTTCCCCTTGTGTTTCTCTCGTTTTCCCCTTTGTGTTCCTCGTGTTCTTCGCGGGATCCACTCCTTTCGTGAAAGATCGTCCGATTAGGGTTCTACCCTACATCAGGATCGCTGGGGGCGGTCGTGGGCTGGACTGTAATAACATAACGAATCATGTCAGTACAAAAAGGAGGAGAGACTTGGTTTATGGACAAATATGAGTCTTAGCACTTACGATGCAGCCCAAGGCTTAGTGCGGGAGCGTTGCTCTGGACTGCTTTCGACGTCCCATGCGGAGCTACCCACGAGTGGGCCTTTAGCCTTCTTGGGCACCTCCACCTCCAGAATTGTGGAGGCTTCCCACTTCTTCCTCCCTCCATCAGGGGGAGAATTGCTTTCCTCCTCATCATCATCGTCGTCTTCGACGGCGGAGGAGCGGGTCTTGTCTTCGGACGTCGCGTCCGAAGCGCCCTTACGGCGGGGGCCACTCCCGACCCCCTTGGCCTTCCCCTCGGCCTTCTTTTCCGGCGTCTTATAGGGCGCCGGCTCCAGCATCTTCGCTAAACGCGGGATGACCGGTTTTTCAGGTAGCAAAGCTGGACACCGGATCTACTTCGCCCTCTTCATCCAGTTCTGAAGAAGCAATGATAATAAAAGCTTAGATATCATCCTCAAAACAAGCAAGTATGGGGTGTGTTAAAGATAACATACCTCATTTGGGAGGTGGTTAATGTCATGCCCGCGGTCGGAATCTATGGCCAGCGGTATCTCACTACCCTTGAAGAGCAACTTCCAGGCATCTTCGTGAGTTGTTTCAAAGAGCCTCTCCAGGGTATGGTGCTTCTTTGGATTGAACTCCCATAGCGGGCGGCTTTGGCTCTGGCAGGGGAGGATCCGGCACACCAGCATCACTTGGATCACGTCGACGAGCTTGATGTCTTTATCCACCATGCTTTGGATGCGCGTTTGTAGCGCTATTAGCTCGTCCAACGAACACCAATTCGGGCTCTTCTCGACCTAGGAGGTGAGTTGCATGGGAGCGTCGGAGTTGAATTCAGCAACCGAAGTCTAGGTGGCATCGCGGGGTTCTGTGATGTAGAACCATTGTTTCTGCCATTCCTTGACAGTCTCCATGAAAGTGTCTTTTGCCAGGAGACATTGGTCAGCTTGCTCACCATGGAGCCTTCACACTCCGCATGCTGGCCATCCACCACCTTCGGCTTCACATTGAAGATTTTGAGCCATAGCCCGAAGTGGGGTTGAATGCAGAGGAAGGCCTCACACAGGACGATGAACACCGAGATATTGAGGAAGGAGTTCAGGGATAGGTAGTGGAAGTCTATCCCGTAGTAGAACATCAGCCCGCGGACAAAAGGGTGGAGTGGAAACCCTAGCTCGCGGAGGAAATGGGGGATGAATAATACCCTCTCGTTGGGCTTCCGTGTGGGGATGATTTGTCCCTTGACTGGAAGGTGGTGGGCGATTTCCTTCGCCCGGTACCCGGTTGCCCGAAGCTCGGCAATGTCCTTCTCCTTAACGGAGGAGGCCATCCACTTGCCTTGACCTCCGGATCCAGACATGGTTGAGTGCTTGCTCGAGTGGGAAAAAGATGACAACTTGGGCGTTGGAGCTCAAGAGTGAAAGGGCAGAGGAAGAGAGAAGGCGTGGGAGAAGAAAGGGGATTCTTATCTCCTTATAAGGGTAGTGAATATTGAACGCCTCCCCACTCGCATTAGAATTCGCCTACTCCCAAGGGCTGTGTAAACGGCACAGTTGGGTTACCCACACCTGTATTGATGAGAATCCTACAATAAGGGGACATGATATCTGCTTTGACAAGACGTGCCAATGGCAGCCGCGTCTCGAAACATGGAGCGGCAGACAAAAAACGGTTCGAAATTATGACCGGGCAGACGTAATGTCATGTTGTAAAAAGTGGTCAGCAGATTGGACTCATGAATTATTATATTCTCTCTGCGGTTGTGTGTGGTGTGCGTGTTACAGGTTCGGACACGATCAATACGTCCGAAGACTATCGTGGAGTTCGGAGGGAGGAACCCGCCTTGCAATGCCGAAGACAGATCTACGTGCCGGATACTTTGTCATTGAAGCCAGGTTCAGGGGCTACTGAGGGAGTCCGGGACTAAGGGGTCCTCAGGCGTCCGACTTGTTAGCCATGGGCCAGACTGATGGGCTGTGAAGAACACGAAGACCAAAAACTCCCCCGTGTCCGGATGAGACTCTCCTAGCGTGGAGGGCAAGCTTGGCGACCAAACATGTAGATTCCTTTCTTTGTAACCGACCTCGTGCAACCCTAGATCCACCCAGTGTCTATATAAACCGGAGAACTTAGTCTAGTGAGGGATATTCATTATCATAGCCAGACTAGACCTCTAGGGTTTAACCATTACGATCTCGAGGTATATCAACTCTTGTAATACTCATATTCATCAAGATCAATCAAGCAGGACGTAGGATATTACCTCCATAGAGAGGGCCCAAACCTGGGTAAACAACGTGTCCCCTGTCTCATGTTACCATCGACCTTAGACGCATAGTTCTAGACCCCCTACCCGAGATCCGCTGGTTTTTACACCGACAGCCAGTCTCCTCCGGCCATCCTCCGGCCAGATCATGCCATGGGTCAGCCGGATCCGGCGAGCCCCCCCCCCCACCGGAGCGCTCCTCCCGTCCACTTCGGCCTCCTTCTCGAGTCCGGCGACTCTCCTGATGAACCTCGAGATCCGTGCCATGGAAACCCTAGATCTGCGTGGTATTTTCTTCACCATCTCGAAATCCATGATATTTCATGCCCCAAGTCGACATTCTATATCTCATTGCTCATGAGTCCGATTCATGCATGTGATATATCAAAATGTTCGTACCATGATGCTCTTCATGTTAGTCTCATTTTCATGCATGTTACTGTCCATATTGATGTCCTAACCATCGTTGCAGAAGTGCTATATGATAGTGTATGTTGGAATTTAGGAGAACTTGATGATTTGTCATTTTCGTGGAATTTTGTGCCTGCATCCTAGGAGCATGATGTCTACATGTTTTATGAGCTACATCATGCCACATTTACAGGGGTGCAAGTCCTGTTTTTTGTGATCTATGTGGTAACTATCACAGGCATGGAAAGTAGGCTTCATAATGTTGTTGTTTTCAGACAGTTATTTTGCCAAGTCATTTTCCTGTTACATTTTGATGCCATGTAAACTTGTTGCTACCTTGAGATCCATGCACATTTTGAGATAGTTCAGTAAGAATGTTTTGTAGATGTGGTATTTCTCCATCCATTCATGCCCCTAGTTGTATTTATGGAGTACTCTAGCATGTCGTTTCCTTGCTATACTTTTGCTAAATATTGTTCTTGGCAGATTGTTAACATGATATTCAACTTCGCCATGGGTGTTTCTAATGATCCATGTACCCTATGAACTTGCTCTTGCAATTCTTAGATACTTGAATATGTCTACTTCTTGTTGCTTACCTTGTCATGCGATGAAATACCTTGTGGTGTATGAATTGAGCTTGCCAAGTTGCTATCATGAATCTGTTTCTGCCATGCTTTGTTTTTCTTCAAAGTCTGAAATTGTTCATATAACTTGCCATGTTTGCATGGGTGCCACATCATTTTCCATGCATCTTGATATAAAGTTCTGTAAGGGAGTGTTGTCATATGTGTTTAGTACTAGCATGATATGCCTTTGTTTTCCATGATATTTTCCTGTAGCATGAGGTTTGCTAGCTCCAAACATTGCTATATGATGTTGTTTTTCCATGCTTAGTATTTTCTGCAAGTCTGTGAAGCTGATATCTTTTGCATTTTTGCCATGCTATTTTGAGCTTGTCCTACTGAGAACTAGCTGGAGCTTAGAGTTCATGATTTGTAGATCTTCAAGTGTGCTTTATGGTCATGTGCTTTTTTGCTATGTTGGAGTGCTATAGCGTAGTTTCTTGTTGCATTCTAAGTGCTATGATGTTGTTGATCGCAGATTTGCATCATTCATGTTTTGCTTGTCATTTGCAAACCGTGCATCCGTTTCTGGTGATCCTTATATCGATTTTGACCGAAATCACCTCATCTTTCCAGCGGCACACTTGGTTCACCAAGTTGATGCCGTGATCATTCTTTTCCTTACGGAGTACCCATATGCATTGCACATCATATCTTGCATTCCATGCCATGTCTTGCGTCATGTTGCTTGTGCATTGCCCCATGATTGATTGGTGTTCTGTTGATTGTGTTCTTGCTTTGGGTAGATCCAGGAGACAAGTACGTGAAAGAGCAACCTGTTGAGTACGCTAACGAGGAGCAAGCTTTCAACAACTCTGAGAACATTGTAGGCAAGATGACCATTACCCTCGATATCACTTCTATCTTTGCTTTGCTAGTTGTTCGTTCTATCGCTATGTCGCGCTACATACCACTTGTTTATAATGCCTCCCAGATTGCCATGTCAAGCCTCTAACCCACCTTCCTAGCAAACCATTGTTTGGCTATGTTACCGCTTTTGCACAGCCCCCTATTATAGCGTTGCTAGTTGCAGGTGCCTTGCAGGTTGTTTCATGTTGGAACATGGATATGTTGGGATATCACATTATCTCTTATTTAATTAATGCATCTATATACTTGGTAAAGGGTGGAAGGCTCGGCCTTATGCCTGGTGTTTTGTTCCACTCTTGTCGCCTTAGTTTCCGTCGTACCGGTGTTATGTTCCTTGATTTTGCGTTCCTTACGTGGTTAGGGTTATGGGACCCCCTTGACAGTTCGTTTTGAATAAAACTCCTCTAGGAAGGCTCAAACTTGGTTTTACATTTACAACAACCTAAGCCTTTTCCCTTGGGTTCTGCGGACCTGAGGGTCATCTTTATTTAAATCCCCCCCGGGCCAGTGCTCCTCTGAGTGTTGGTCCGAACCGGGCAGCCTGTGGGGCCACCTCAGGGAAACTTGAGGGTTGGTTTTTACTGGTGGCTTGACCTATCCAGTGTGCCTTGAGAACGAGATATGTGCAGCTCCTATCGGGATTTGTGGGAACATTCGGGCGGTCTTGCTGGTCTTGTTTTACCATTGTCGAAATGTCTTGTAACCGGGATTCTGAGATTGATCAGGTCTTTTTGGGAGAAGGAATATCCTCCGTTGATCGTGAGAGCTTGGGATGGGATAAGTTGGGACACCCCTGTAGGGTATAAACTTTCCAGAGCCGTGCCCATGGTTATGTGGCAGATGGGAATTTGTTAATATCCGGTTGTAGAGAAGTTGACACTTGACTTAATTAAAATGAATCAACCGCGTGTGTAGTCGTGATGGTCTCTTTTCGGTGGAGTCCGGGAAGTGAACACGGTTTGTGTTATGTTTGAATGTAAGTAGCTTCAGGATCACTTCTTGATCACTTATAGTTTCACGACCATTCCGTAGCTCCTCCTCATTACCTTATCCTATCCATAAGCTTAAATAGTCTTGATCTCACGGGTGTGAGATTATTGAGTCCTCATGACTCACGGATACTTCCAAAACAGTTGTAGGTGCCGATGACACCAGTGCAGGTGATGCTACCGAACTCAAGTGGGAGTTCGACGTGGACCTTGGTCGTTACTATGTGTCGTTTCCTGATGATCAATAGTGGAGCCCACTTGGGACGATCGGGGATCTAGAATTTGGGGTTTACCTTCCTTTTCGTTTGGATTTGACCGTAGTCTATGACTGTATTTTGGATGTTGTATGAATTATTTATGTATTGTGTGATGTAGCGAATGTAAGCCAACTCTATTTATCCCTATCTTGTTCATTAAATGGGAAGTTTGTGAAGAACCCGAGGAGTATCTCGAGTGGGAGCGTTTGTGAAGAACCCGAGGAGTATCCCTATTTATCCCTGTCTTGAGTCCCATAGAAAGGAATCTTGTGGTCAGTGTCGAGGTCATAGTAGCTTGTGGATGTCGCGAACTTGATCTTGGGGAGCTTCTCTTGAGCGTAGTCTTGAGGTGCTTGTTGGCGAAGATTCCGCATGTCCATAGGCGAAGATGCCTTGAAGTCTCTTGGCAAAGATGCCAAGGGAGATGGTGAAGTCGTTGAGCAGTTGTCGGTGTTGAGCTCTTGACCTTCACGTCCTTGTTCGTGATGGTGTCGATGCCGATTTGATTTTACCGGAGATGGTAGCTCGGAGACATGTGCTCTTGAGCATCGTCTCGAAGATGAGGAAGACCGCTTGTAGGACTTCATGAGGGCTTTGATCTACTCCATTTGAGCTTGCATCTTGGCGTCGTTGGAGTTGTTCATGGCATCGAACTCGTCATTGTTGTTGTAGACCAAATATGAAATACCTTGCCTATCCATCACTCCAAGAGAAAAATGTGAGTGGTAGAAACAGAAGAACGAATACCAAATGTACCTTGACCAAAGTGGAAAGTGGATCAATGATCACTCCAATGTGGAAAAGGAAATATCACAATTAGTACCAACTCTTGTCCGTTTCTCACACCTACACAAATAAGGCTTATGGTGGAGCTCGGTGAGGATAGTGGCACAAAAATTTGATGTAAAATGTTAGAAAGAGTCAATAATGTTGAAAGAGATTCACAAATTCGCAAGTGTAACAAGTAGACCAATAGAAATATGGGTGGCACACGGAAACGCACACACGGATAGATAAATGGGGCCGTGCAACCAAGGATGAGCACAAAATGTGGAATCCACGGGAAACGCTCGTGTTGCACAACTCAAGAGAGACGCTAGCACGATTGCTCTATAGGAGGATACGACACTTGTGCACAACCTATAAGATGCAAAATGTATGAACTTTCTATCCCAAGTATGTTATGTATGTATGGTTCCCGGTGGTTCTCACAAGGTGATCCAAGATGATCTTATATGCAATGTGGTATGATGCTGTGGCTATTGCTTACAAGCTCTTTGTTCACTCTTTTTCTTTGCTTAAAAGATTTTTTTTGTAAGGCCACAATGCGAAATGCACAAACTAAGATAACAATTGTATATATGCGGGAACAAACTTGTGGCACAAGGGCTGACATGATACCGATATGATATGGTATGTATGCAATGTCTGGTGTAGATCACTAATGTGCACAAGTAACGTTGCTGGCAATACTCAAATGGCTAGTCTCGATAGGCAAGTGACGCAAGATGGTCTAGGGGTTAGCAATGCAATGGCAAGGGAATATACAATGGAGGGATACCACGATGCCAAGATGATATGGAGGTTACTGTCTGTGGCGATGATGAGTGGTGGTGTTCTTGATGTAGATACCAAGAAGATGGAGACTCGTCCCCAAGTAGCCGAAACACCTTAGGAAACGGAAAAAACGTGAACTCAAAATCTCAAATGTCGGTGGTAGCGGGAATGCCGTGGTGGTTGCGGAAGCTCAATGGGATTGCGGAATGGCAATGATGGGTTGTGGAGTACGCAATGTGGAAATTGAGGGTAAGGTGGTGTACTATACATGGTGTCGAAGTTGAAAGCACGGTCCCTAAGTAACCGAAACACCTTAGGAGACACAATTCACAACATTAACAAAATTGGGTTTAGTTGGGGTGGTGGAAGTGTATGGTGGTCAAGCCTATGCGGAAGTTATGGTGGTGGTGGTTGATGAAGAAGCAATCGTCCCTAAGTAGCCTAAACACCTTAGGAGACTCAAATCACAACTCAATCAACCACTAATGTGATGGGGAATAAAATTGGTTAGGTTGTGGAAGGCAGTGGTGGTGTAGCGGATGATGTGGTGGAAGCCCTAGGCAAAGATCCCAAAATTCACAAAATTTGATGGAGTCAAAAGATGTTGGTGGTATTTTTGTGGGAAGGGGGATGTGAAGAGCTCTTCAACGAGCTAAAGAACGCGAAAATCGGACTCCGGACGAATTAGTTATAGACAAAACAGTGAAACAGGGGTGGATGAGATGTGAGGGGCCGAACATCCGGGCTCGGGGCCGGAAATCCGGGACCTGATGTCCAGAACCGTGCAGATTTGGCGCTCCAGGAGCCGGATGTCCGGCCCGATGGCCCGGATGTCCGGCCTTTGGCCCGGATGTCCGGCCCGACGAATCTAGATCTCGTTTGGGGCAGAAATTTTCGAATTGGGGGTGGAAATTGATGATTCCAATGGCAAAATTTGATGGATTTTGTGAATGGAAAGTGGAGAAAAGTGGGGAGAAGCTAGATCTACTCAAGACACAATGAATCCATGGATCAAAATCAACAAAAACATCATCAAACCAACAAATCAAAAAAAATTGGGGGGCTATTTTTGTGGGGAATTTTCGAATTTAGGACGAAATCAACAAAATTAGGCTAGAAAACAACAAGGGGAGGCTTCGAAATCGTGATAAACGTGGCTCATGATACCAAGATGATGTAGGGTGGAACCCTAGATGGGCGATCTTTCACGAAAGGAGTGGATCCCGCGATGAACACGAAGAACACGAGGAGGGAAATGAGGGAAAACACGAGGGAAACACAAGAGAACACTCCAACCAACAAGTATGATCACACATGGGCTTGATCCATGAACACAAAGGAAGATACAAGATGCAAAGTCAACAACGGACGATACAAGAGGTAACCGGTCTTCTCCGTGAGGAGGTCTTGAGTTCTTCTCCAAAATGAGGTCTTGAATCCAAAGGGATCTTCTTCGTAGAGGTCGCGGTCTCTCTCGTGAAGTAGATCGGATGTGGATGAGCATAGCTCTGTCTCTTTATATGAGCAAAACCAACACTAACCCTAACTAGGACGAGGGGGAGTAGTATATATAGTCTAAGCTACGAAAGGGTAAGTGGGAAAGAGGGATACATGGGCCTTTGGCCCGAATCTGCACGCAGGCAGGCGCCGGATGTCCGTGCTGGGGGCCGGAAGTCCGGCTGTTCGCGAGAGGCCGGATGTCCGCGACACTGGCCGGATGTCCGTCCTGGCGGTGGCCGAATCTGTTCCTCTTTGGATAGGCGTCGCTGGATTTTGAGGTTGATCGCCGGATGTCTGGGCTGGCGCCGGATGTCCGGCCGCTGAAGCTCTTGGCCTTCTATTGGTGCAGATCCTGGGCGGCTGCACTGGCGCCGGATGTCCAGCCCTTGGCCCGGATGTCCGGCCGCTGTAGCATCAGCAGCTCCATCTTCTTCCATCGCCGCTTTCAGGCTTCCCTCGCGGATGGTGTAGTTGTACCTTGGTGCTTACACTCCTCCTCGTCGTTCGTAGTGATCCAACAATACCTATGCATGCACATGAGTGGAGTGTCAAGTGGTATACCATCTTCGAAGGGGTCAAGTGAGCACGTGCAAAGGAGATGATTCACATTTGGATATGTGAAGTAGATGTCGCATGTGTCACTCGCCAAACAGACTCTTGACATGGTGATGTCCATAACATGCTCCGCATCAATTTCATCCATGGATTTGCTTGATTTCGAGTGGATCTAGCATTTTCCCAATGTTCCCCACTTTCCATCCACGAAATCTCATCAATTTTGACCCCAAAAACTCCATTTTCCGCTCAAAATCGTGCCCTGGATCTCGCATCTCGCATTGACCCCGACCCCCGGATGACCGGCCCTTTCACGGACGTCCGGAGCCCCTCGATCGACCGGACGTCCGACCTTTTCTGGACAACCGGAGCCCCTGACCCAATCCTAATTTACGGACTTCCGAGCGCGGCCAGACGTCCGGCCCCCGGACATCCGTCACTTCCCGGACGTCCGATACCTGTAGTTTCCCATTTCAGCAGATTTTTGTTCTGTCTATAACTAATTCATCCGGAGTCCGATTTTCGCGTTCTTTAGCTCGTTGAAAATCTCTTGACATCCCCCTTCCAACAAAAATACCATATAAACCATTTGACTTCATCAAATGTTTGGAACTTTGGCATCTTTTCCTAGGGCTTCCACCACGTCCTCCGCTACACCACCACCGACTTCTGCAACCTCACCAATTATGATCCCCATCGCATTAGTGGTTGCTTGAGTAGTGATTTGAGTCTCCTAAGGTGTCTAGGCTACTTAGGGACGGTTGCCTCTTCAATAACCACCACCACCACTTCCGCATAGGCTTACCAACCATACACTTCTTCCACACCGAGTTATCCCAATTTTGTTTGTGTTGTGAGTTGTGTCTCCTAAGGTGTTTCGGCTACTTAGGGACCATGCTTCCAACTCCAACACCGTGTATAGTCCACCACCTTAACCTTGACTTCCACATTGCGTACTCCACAACCCGTCATTGCCATTCCGCAATTCCTTTGAGCTTCCGCAACCACCACCGCATCCCGCTATCACCATTTGGCATTTGAGATTTTGAGTTCGCGGTTTTTCCGTTTTCTAAGGTGTTTCGGCTACTTAGGGACGAGTCTCCATCATCTTGGTATATCCATCAAGATCACCGCCACTCATCATCGACACGGACGGTAACCTCCATATCATCTTGGTATCGTGGTATCCCTCCATTGTATATTCCCTTGCCATTGCATTGTTGCCCCCTAGCCCATTTTGCGTCACTTGCCTATCGAGACTGGCCATTTGAATATTGCCGGCAACGTTACTTGTGCACATTAGTGAACTACACCTCCCATTGCATACATACCATACCATAGAGGTATCATCTTGCTATCATATCATCTCGTGTGCCTCAAGTTTGTTCCCGCGTATACACAATAGCTATCTTGGTTTGTGCATTTCACAAAGTGGCCATATACAAAAAAAATAATAAGCTTTTAAGCAAAGAAAAAGAGTGAACAAAGAGCTCGTAAGAAAGTGCCATAGCATCATACCACATTGCATATAAGATCATCTTGGATCATAACACCGGGAGCCATACATACATAGCATACTTGGGATAGAAAGTACATACATTTTGCATCTTATAGGTTGTGCACAAGTGTCGTATCCGCCTATAGAGCAAGCATGCTAGCGTCTCTCTTGAGTTATGCAACACGAGCGTTTTCCGTGGATTCCACATTTTGTGCTCATTCTTTGGTTGCACGACCCCATTTATCTATCCGTGTGTGTGTTTCTGTGTACCACATATTGCTATTGGTCTACTTGTTTCACTTGCGAAATTGTGAATCTTTTTGAACATTATTGACTCTTGCTAACATTTTGCATCAAATTTTTTGTGCCACTATCCACACCAAGCTGCACCATAAGCCTTATTTGTGTAGGTGTGAGAAACCGACAAGAATTGGTACCAATTGTGCTATTTCCTTGTCCACATTGGAGTGATCATTGATCCACTTTCAACTTCGGTCAAGGTACATTTGGTATTCCTTCTTCTCTTTCTACCACTCACATTTTTCTCTTGGAGTGATGGATAGGCAAGGCATTTCATCTCCGGTCTTCCACAACAACGACGGCATGAACAACTACATCTCCAAAGATTCAATCTTTGATCTACAACGAAAAATGAAAGGCGCACAATCAAAATTGCGAGAGCGCATCGAGAACCTCTCCATCGACATTCGTCACTCCGAAGAAAGGAAAAGGGACTACATCGACAACAAGCTTTCCGCACAAAAGGAGGAGCAAGATGCAAGGATGGAGGAGATTCAGAATTTGTTGATCAACTGTTCTTCCCCTTCATCATCCTCAAGGCGGCGACATTCAAGTCACAAGTCTTCAGAGCGCAAAAATGATGCAACGGCAAGTCGTCCACATCCACATCTCCATGGCGACCACCATCACGTTCGCTATCCACATCGTCATGAAGGGCAAGTCACCTCCAAGCATCATGTGCACGACGACGACGAATGCCATTGAGCTCAAGTACGACAACGACACCATAAACATGAAGACGCTTGAGATGCACCTACCTACAAGTCCCAACAAGACCTACTTCACGCCAAGTACAAACCTCATGACCACAAGAGAATACTGCGAGATGATCACCACCACGACGGAGCTACGACTACACCAACCACTTCGGCATCTTCACCAAGTGTTCTCAAGGCATCTTCGCCTTTGGACGTACTGCATCTTCCCCTACTTCCCGTGAGTTCTCCTACATCGACATCATCAAGTACAAGGCGACAACCTACGAGCGAGGGTGACACTTCCATCTTTGGAAGCCCCTCTAGGAAGATGGTAGAGCATGGGACATTCCCTTCGGTCATGGAGACAAGCTACGAGGTGCCACATCATATGGGCCTCCTACAACAAGATGGTGACAAGAAGGTTGAGCAAGGACCACCCCCTTCGACCACGGCGACGAGCATGAACCTCTTCAACAACATGAAGACGGCGCCCATATTGGACTCATACTCCGAGTCAAGCTACGAGAACGCACATGAGACCTTATCTTTGGTCTTAGAGGAGAGCGATGATGTGCCATCTTCGGCCTTCATCCACGGCTACAACTACGACATGATTGAGCATGGAGACATTTGCACCAACATCTCTCCGACACCCACATATGACGAGATGCCCCAATTGCCATGTGAGGAGAGCCACCACCACATAAGTGACATGAGTGACTCCACCACACGTGACATTGAGAGCATTTCCTATGAGAGGATGAGTGTAACCACCACTAGCCCCACACTTGAGAGCATGCCGCACATCCTATGTGAGGTCGAGAGCCATTTGAGTGATTCCACCAACCATATGACTGAGAGCAACCAAGAGGGAGTGAGTGAGCCACACCACTTAGTGAGTGAGGTAGTTGACACGGCACGTGAGGCCACTATGATTCCTAATGACTTAACCTCTACTCCGAGTGTGTTTTCTTCTTTGGTGCTAGGTCTCCTACATGACGACATGCCTTTCCTCGACGAGTCCATACCTCCAATGGAGAGAACGATGGCCATGGTGGAAGAAGATGCACACCCCACATGGTTCCATCAAGATGAAGATGACCAATACTTAGTCTTCGACACCTCACCTACAACACATCAGCGATGCTCCAAAGGTAACATAGGTGATGGTGCTTCTTTTGTCCCACTAGTGGACTATTTTACAAATTATTGCTTGCATGATGTTGACACACCTATTCCCATGTTTCATGCTAGTGCGAATTCTTCATGTCATGACTTGCCAATTTATGATGAATATGATGATGAGCATGTTGAGTTGCCTAGTTGTGATGCTATGCTCCATAGGATATCATGTGAAAATTCTACTGGTCACATCATATTTGATAATCCTTTGAACTTGTCATATGCTATGAGTGAGATCTCCCATATTGCATCATTTCAATCTCAATATAGTAACTATGCTTGCCCCATTTAAATAAATCCCATTTGCACTTATGGCATAGATGACAAGATGATGGTCATTGGCTTTTGTTTTTCATGTGATGATATTGCCATGCTTCCTTCACATGTTTTTGCGCAATTCATCTACTATGCCATGCCATGATCACATAGAACCAAATGTGCTTTGTTTTGGATGTTGTCAATATTCTCCATGTGATGTTCCCATTAATTCTCATTAGGAGACCCCCATAGTTTCCTCATACATATTAGGATATCTTGATGCATTCCAAACTTTGCATGTTTGCCATGATTGCTTGCACCGTATGCATTCCATGAATAACAATGCTCTACCTATTTCTAGTGATGCATTACACACTTTGAGTCTCCATTATGCTATACATAATAACAAACCTATCATGATGGATGGCATGTTTCTATATCATGCATCTCATTTGTTTGATAATTAGATATTTTGTGCTAACCAACACTTGCACGTGCACATCATGACAGATGATGTCTACATCTACCATGCACACACAATTTTTCCTTTGTCTTTGTTTTGTGTAGGTACTCACGTATACTCGTCAACCTCTCAATCCCAAGAGTTGACGAAACGAGCTCTTGAGAGCAAAGATGACTTAGGATCCTGTGAACTATCCTTCCCACCGCTCTCTTCGCGCAACGACTACGCGCATCTCTCTCACTTGGCTCTCACACAACTATGGGCTATATACCGCTTATCGCTTCATGCTCATTTTACCGTGTTCACTTTGCATGCTATGCTTGCTTCTATGCCTTTGCCATGCAATTGTGACCCTTGCTTGCATCTACCCATGATTCACCATTATGCTACTCCTAAGTGTGTTTGCATGCTTGGTGGAGATCCTTGTTGCTATTGTAATGTTTATCATGTGCCTCATGCTATTGATGCTATTTTGCTCATATCCTCCTTTTCATGCTTGTGCTATGTCATGTGAATTACTCATGCACACTATTTGCACCCGTGACATGCTTGCTATGTTTCCCTCTAGTATGTTGCATCTTTGCACTAGTAGCTCACACCACTTGATTGCTATGATTGCTTGCTTTGTCGCATCACCCATGTTCCATTATTACTTGCTTTCTTAGGTTGAGGACGCATATGTTCATGCCTCTCACATGATATATTCTGTTTATTGTCGCTTGCCTCCAATTGTTGCATCTATGCTTATTGATCATGGAGACTTGGACACCTTACTTGTGATGCATGCTTGCTTGATTACGCCTATTCTATTTGGTTGTTCTCGCATCATATGCCTCCATACTATGAAATGCTCACTTGTCCTTCCTTATGATGAGCATGATGCATACACTTGTTGGGTATCTTACCACACGAATGATAGCTTTTGCACTACCACTAATCTCATTTGTTTTTCCGAGTGTTTTTCATGTTCTTTCGTTTTGAAGGATTCACAAGGTGGTACCATCACAAGACAACTTGGTGATGTGAAGGCGTACACAATGCGCGACACGAACATTTTTGACATTCTCATAAAGGTGAACTCCTTCCCTTTGAGCCATCCTCAAATATGCATATTGGATGGGTCACTCTTTCATTGTTGTCTCCTTCTTGTTGTTTACATGATACATCTCACGAACAGAGGAGCGACATGGGAGATTGGCTCTATGGACCTTCACATTGAGGAGCGCTCGGACTTATTGGATGCACCTTCTAACCGCCAATCATGCCACGACATCGAGCATTGGTACATCAACACCTCCATATTTGTTGATTGTGCTCACACATGTCATGCTCGATGGACGTCTCACACACATGACAAACTTGCATCTTATGCATGGATTGACTCATATTATGATTGCATTGTTGCATCTTGTATTCCCATGTCATCCATGATATATGAGCTTGTGCATTTCCTTAGCAAATTTGTTGTGATCTTCCTTGATGGCATATTCTTACATCATGATCATATTGCCCACCATCAATTGCATGATCACATACTCATCTTGAGCTTCCATTGCCATATTCATGCTATTGATAAACCATCTCTCTATGACATCATTTTGCACCATGGTTGCATTGATCATATTCACAACACATTTGTGTGCACAATGAATGCTTTTGCTCCCATGAATGCTTTGCATATCATTCTAGATCATCTTGCTAAGCTTCATGTGCTTTGTCACAAACAATCTTGCCTCATGGACTCATTCTTCTATGATGGACACTTTGTGTGCGCTAACCATTGTATTTCCGAGTGTTGTTTGTCTTTGCTATTTTTGCATGTATACTCCTCCGGCGACACCTTGGAATACTTGGATTGCACCATGAATTCCACTTCGTCCAACTACAAGTCCGTCCACGACAACCGTTTCCATGGTGATGAGGATCATGATCCGAGGTCGGATCTTTCCCAGGGGGGGAGATGACGCAGAGCATCCCACGTTCATCCCCATGTACACTCCGACTACTCTCCAAAACCTAAGAGAACATAAGACGAGACCTCAACTATACACCATTGGACACAAGGTGAACTCGCTCCTCTTCGAACCATCATTTTCCATACGTGAGACATGGCTACTACCTCAAACATGTGTGCTATGCATGATCAGGAACCAAGAGGAAGCCCATGGACAAGAAGGCGAGGACACCAAGCGCGAGGAACGAGAAGAAGAGCTGCGGAAGAAGCTCCAGCCACTGGACGACCGGTCGGGACCGGACAACCGGCGTTCCTGCACTCGAGCCAAAATGAGCGGACGTCCGACAAGTCCCGGACGTCCGACACACTCCAGCGTGTGGACGTTCGACCGTCCCCGGAAATCCGGCGCCACCTCAACGTAGCCAAAATGCTGGACTTCCGACAAGTACCAGATGAGCGGACCCTCGCGAGCCACCGGACGTCCAGTACCTGTCGGACGACCGGCCCCTGGCTGTGTCCAGTGTTGCGGGCCGAAGCCCATGTACCCCTCACTTACCCCTTCGTGTCCCTAGACTATATATACTCCACCACCACCTCCTAGTTAGGGTTAGCATTGGTTTAGCTCATTTTAGAGATAGAGCATTGCTCATCCACATCGGATCTACTCCACGAGAGAGACCGCGGCCTCTACGGAGAAGATCCCTTTGGATTCAAGACCTCCTTGCGGAGAAGATCATCAAGACCCCCTCTAGGGCGGCCCCATCAAGACCTCCTCACGGAGAAGACCGGTTACCTCTTGTATCGTCCGTTGTTGACTTTGGATCGTGTATCTTCCTTTGTGTTCATGGATCTAGCGCATGTGTGATCATTCTTGTTGGTTTGAGTGTTCTCTTGTGTACCCTTTGTTATTTTCCCCTCGTTTCCCTCCTCGTGTTCCTCATGTTCATCACAGGATCCGCTCCTTTCGTGAAAGATCGGGCCACTGGGGTTCTACCCTACATCAACTCTCAAGAGCACCGACACCGTCAAAACCAAGCTACCTTTGCGTATGCACGAGAATAGCAAGGAAAACGCCACCACGAAGAGGAAGAGTGAGCGCGTCTACACCAAGAAGCACAAGATGCCGAGCCCCAACGTCAAGAGAAACAATTGAGAGATGCTCAAGCACTTGAGGCGCAACAAGCCCTTCGAGATTCAAGTCGAGCCGTAGCCAACCGAGGCCGACAAGCTAGTGAACATGAAGAAGCACTTCGCAAAGAAATTCACGAACGAAGATATCAAGCTCGAGTGCAACGTCAAGCTCGACAAGTTTCTCCATAAGCTCGCCAAGAACATCAAGTTCAAGAAGAACAAGAAGACAATGGAAATCCTCCACGGCAAGAGCAAATTGTGAGAGACGGTCCTCCTCGTCAAGGATGTCATCATCCCTGTCCTGAACACAATGAAGAGCAACGCTACGGCAAGCTAAAGTTCACCATGCCCACGTTCAATGGAAGCAATGATCCCGAAGAGTACCTTTCATGGGCATTGAAGGTCGACAAAATCTTCCACTTGCACAACTATGAAGAAGAGAAGAAGATCGTGATGGCATCCCTTGAGTTCCAAGACTATGTCCTCATTTGGTGGGAACAAGTCATTGAGCGACGAGAAGCAAAAGGTGAACCACCCATCACTACTTGGGTGCAAATGAAGGGTGTCATGAGAGCACGCTTCGTGCCTACCTACTACAACCGCGACCTCTTCAAGAAACTCCAACTACTAAAGCAAGGAACCAAGAGCTTTGAAGAGTACTACTAGGAAATGGAGATTGCAATGATACGAGCCAATGTCATGGAAGATGATGAGCAAACTATGGCACGTTTCTTGAATGGACTCAATCATCCTATCAAGAAGATCACCGACTTCCAACCATACTCGAACCTCATCGAGCTAGTGCATCAAGCTACCAAAGCAGAACATCAAGTGCAAGAAGACTTCAAGTATGCCAAGTTCTCATCCAAGTCCTATGGTTTCTCCAACACCCAAGCTTCAATGACTCCCACGCCTTCTACATCAACAAAGCCTTCTACAAGCAATGTCAACAAGTCGAGTTGCAAGAAAGCTTTGCTAACCCCAAGTCATCCTCCTACGACGAGCAACTTCAAGCCAAGATCTTCATCATCATCTACCCCAATAGATGAGACCGTCAAGACAAGTTCCTTCAAATGCTTCGCATGCGGAGGCCGAGGCCACAAGTCCTTTGAGTGTACCAACAAACGAACAATAATCCTCAACGACAATGGTACATACGACTCCATGAGCGAAGGAGAAACAGAAGCACTTGAGGAAGTCGCCATGCACAGGCAAGTGAATGATGAAGAGGAACAATTATTTTGTGATGACGATTCAAGTCCTGCTCTAGTTGTCTCCAAGGTCTTGACTCTTCAACATCACCAAGAAGAAGACCAAAGCTGCCATATCTTTCATACCAAGGCCGGCATCAATGGAAGGTCCATCAGGTCATCATTGATGGAGGGAGTTGTCATAACCTCGCAAGTGAAGAACTTTGCTCCACGCTCCAATTTCCCAAGACGAAGCACCCACATCCCTACAAAGTTCAATGGCTTAGCGACTCCGGCACTATCCAAGTCGAGCATCGATTACAAGTCTCCTTCAAAATTGGCGCCTACGAAGACACTTTGGAGTGTGATGTCGTTCCAATGACCGTTTGCCACCTTCTTCTTGGACGCCCATGGCAATTTGATAGAGGTGTCATCCACAACGGCTGAACGAACCACTACATCTTCAAGATGAAAGGAGAGGAGTACGTACTTCGGCGTATGTCTCCAAGCCAAGTGATCACCGACAAGCAAGCCACCCATCATGGACAAAATAGTGAGAGAGCGAACCACCAAAAAGAGAGTGAGTGCCACAAGCCCAAATTGAGTGCCTCCACGATGAGCGACAAGAAGAACTTAGTTCTATTTGCCCCAAAATTGAGATAAGAGGAGTGTGTGAGAACCCATCTAGTGTCCTACACTATGTCCTTTTGTGCAAGGACGACACACCAAAAGCTAACACCTCTCACGCTCTACCTTTAGTGTTGCCTTCTCTTTTGCAGGAATTCCAAGATGTTTTCCACGACGAGCTACCTCCGGGACTACCTCCACTACGAGGCATCGAGCACCGCATCGACCTCATCCCCGGAGCACCTCTTCTGAACAAAGCTCCCTATCGAGTCAACCCCGAAGAAACCAAAGAAATACAAAGGCAAGTAAAGCATCTCATAGACCATGGACATGTGCGCAAAAGTTTAAGTCATTGTGCCGTTCCGGTCATTCTTGTGCCAAAACAAGACGGTAGCTTTCGCATGTGCTCCGATTGTAGACCTATTAATACTATCACTGTTCGCTATAGATATCCCATTCCATGCCTTGGTGATATGCTTGATGAACTTAGTGGTGCCACTATATTCTCTAAAATTGATCTTAAAAATGGTTACTTTCAAATCCTCATACAAGAGGGTGATGAATGTAAAACCACTTTCAAAACAAAGTTTGGTATGTATGAGTGGTTAGTCATGCCTATGGGTCTATCGGAAGCACCGGGTACTTTTATGCGTCTTATGAATTATGTCTTTCGCCCTTACATTGGTGAGTTTGTTGTGGTCTACTTCGATGATATCCTTGTTTATAGCAAATCTCTTAAAGATCATGTCACCCATGTCCGAACCGTTTTGCAAACTCTTCGAAAAGAGCGTCTCTATGCTAACATGGAAAAGCGCCTTTTTGGCATTGATAAGCTCGTATTCTTGGGTTTTGTCGTTTCCTGTAAGGGTGTTCATGTTGATGACTCCAAGATAAATGCTATTAAAACTTGGCCACAACCAACCAACTAGCATCAAGTGTGTAGCTTCCTTGGTCTAGCAAGTTTCTACCATAGATTTGTGAAGGACTTCAGCACCATTGCTTCACCTTTGCATGCTTTGAGCAAGAAAAATGTGCCTTTTGTTTGGGGACCATCCCAAGACACCGCTTTCAATGAGCTTAAGAATTTGCTTACTCATGCTCCCGTGCTTGCATTACCCAACTTTGACAAACGCTTTGAGATTCATTGTGATGCTAGCGGTAATGGCATAGGAGGTGTGTTAACACAAGAGAAGCGCCCTATAGCTTACTTTAGTGAGAAACTTTCCAGAGCGCAACTCAATTACCCCATCTATGACAAAGAGTTATATGCTTTAGTGTGAGTTTTGCATGAATGGGAACACTATCTTCGCCTTCATGAATTTATCATTCATACCGATCATGAAATGCTTAAATACCTTAAGGGTCAAACCAAGTTGAACAAGTGTCATGCTAAGTGGAGTGAATTCATTGAGTCTCTTACTTATGTCATCAAGTATATCAAAGGTAAGGAAAATGTTGTGGCGGACGCTCTTTCGCGCATATGCATGCTTGTTACTCAACTTGAATTGGATGTCATTGGCTCTGAGCACATAAAAGACTTGTATGTGCATGATCCAACTTTTTCTACTCCTTATGCCAAGTGTTCGATGCCTACATGTTGGGAACGCTATTACATCAAAGATGGATATCTTATGAGAGCTAACAAAATTTGCATCCCCGAGTCTTATCTTCGTTTGTTACTTTTGCAGGAATCTCATGGAGGAGGACTAATGGGAAGTTTTGGACGCGACAAGACTTTTGATACACTCTCCAAGAACTATTATTGGCCTAAGATGTTTCGCGACGTAAACCGCTTCACCAACTGATGCTCTACATGTCGCAAAGCTAAGTCCAAATCTCAATCCCATGACCTTTACATGCCTCTCCCAATTCCATATCAACCATGGGAAGATATCAGCATGGATTTTGTACTTGGTTTGCCTAGAACTAGAAATGGAAAGGATTCGTTAATGGAATGCATGACATGAGATGAAACGGATGACATTAGCAAAATGCAAAACGAAGACAAAAACCCAACCACGAAGGGAATATCATAACACATAGCCGAAAATGGCAACATTAGGAGTTACAAAGTTGGAAAGTTACATCCGGTGTGTTACAACACTCAACCACTACAAGAGGATCTCGTCCCAAAATCTAGGACTGAAAGAACTCCAGATATTCAGAATGGAGGTGATCCTCGCGTTCCCAGGTGGCATCTCGGTCGGAATGGTGCGACCACTTCAGTTTCAGGAATTTGATTGACTTGCTGCGACTCTTGCACTCGGTTTCTTCAAGAATAGCAATGGGATGCTCATGATAAGAGAAATCTTCCTGGAGATCAATCTCTTCGAAGTTGATAGTGCGCTCGGGGGTCTTGAAGCACTTGCGAAGCTGTGGCACATGAAACACATCGGGCACATTTGCGAAGCTGGACGGAAGCTCAAGTTGATAGGCGAGGTTGCCTCTTTTGCTAATGGTCTTGAAAGGACCCACGTATCTTGGGTCAAGCTTCCCTTTGATACCAAAGCGACGAGTGCCTTTCTTTGGAGAGACGCGGAGGTAGACATTGTCTCCAATCTCAAAAGCCAAGTCACGATGCTTGCTATCATAGTAAATCTTCTAGTGCGATTCCGCCGCTTTGAGTTTTCCACGGATGACTTTGCACATTTCTTCAGCTTCTGTGAACAAGTCATTGCCAAGAAGTTGGCGTTCACCAGTCTCTGACCAATTGAGAGGAGTACGACACTTTCTACCATATAGAGTTTCGAATGGGGCCTTGCCTGAACTTGCTTGGAAGCTGTTGTTGTAGGAGAACTCGGCATATGGAAGACAATCTTCCCACTTCATACCGAAAGATATGACACATGCCCTAAGCATGTCTTCGAGGATTTTATTAACTCGCTTGACTTACCCACTTGTTTGAGGATGGAAAGCTGTGCTGAAGTGAATGTTGGTGCCCATGGCCTTCTGGAAGGAGGCCCAGAACTTAGAAGTGAAAATGCTTCCGTGGTCTAAAGAAATCAATTGCGGAATACCATGTAAGGAGACAATCCTGGAGGTGTATAGCTCGGCCAACTGAGCTGCCGTAATAGATTTTTTGATTGGAAGGAAATGAGCCACTTTTGTAAGCTTGTCAATGACAACACAAATAGCATCATTCCCACGCTTGGACTCGGGAAATCCAATAACAAAGTCCATTTCAATATGGTCAAACTTCCATTCTGGAATAGCAAGAGGTTGGAGGAGACCCGCTGGTCATTGGTGTTCTGCTTTCACGCTGTTGCAGACATCACATTCATTCACGAATTGAGCAACCTCTCGCTCCATTCGAGTCCACCAATACGACTACTTGAGGTAATGGTACATCTTTGAACTACCTGGATGAATGGAAAGAAGAGAATTGTGCGCCTCGTTCATTATGACCTTCCTTAGATCACCATTAGGACCACAATCTGGTCCTCGAAGAATATAAAGTGTCTTTGTCATCAATGCAATAACACTTGTATTTGGGTTGGCCCTTGGCAATACCACGTTTCACCTTCTTCACCATGGTATTAAGGAGTTGTGCCTCACGAATTTGCTCTTCCAAAGTTGGAGTGACTTCAAGGTTGGCAGGAAAACCTTGAGCAACAACTTGGAGGTAGAGTTTGCGGAAAGCTTCACAAAGATCCGGTTGGAATGGCTTGAGGATTAAGCTGTTGTAGTAAGCCTTCCTACTCAAAGCATCTGCAATGACATTGGCCTTGCCTGGAGTATATTCAATACTTGCATTGTACTCTAGAATCATTTCGACCCAACGAGTTTGCCTGAGGTTGAGGTTGGGTTGAGTGAAGATAAACTTGAGGCTCTTGTTATTTGTGAAGATGTCCACTTGCCTTCCCAACAGGATATGTCTCCATGTTATTAATGCATGGACAACTGCCGCCAACTCAAGATCGTGAGCGGGGCAGTTCCTTTCATTGGGCTTCAACTGACGAGAGGTATAAGCCACAACTTTTTTCTCTTGCATTAACACAGCGCCGAGATCTTGCAAAGAGGAGTTAAGACAGGAGATGAGACAAGCTTCTCTTTGAGGGTGTTGAAAGCAACATCACACTTAGGTGTCCAGACATACTTGACATGCTTCTGGAGGAGGTTGGAAATAGGCTTTGCAATCTTAGAGAAATTCTCAACGAATCTTCGGCAATAGCTCGCAAGTCCAAGAAAACTGTAGAGCTGCTTGACATTCTGAGGAGGTTCCTAGTTCACAATTGCAGAGACCTTCTCCGGATTAACAGCAATGCCCTTAGCGGAGATGATATGACCAAGATAAAGAACTTCATCAAGACAAAACTCACATTTGGAAAACTTCGCATAGAATTGATACTCTTTGAGCTTGTCGAGCACCAATCTAAAATGCTTGGCATGATCCTTCTTATTCTTGGAGAATACAAAGATATCATTGAGATACACCAGGACGAATTCATTAGCATAAGGGTTGAAGATGAAGTTCATCAGGCGAGAGAACGTTGGAGGAGCACTGACAAGGCCGAAAGACATGACAATATATTCATAAGAACCAAAGCTTGTTCTGAATGCTATATTGGGAATATCTTGTTCACGAATGTGAATCTGATGATAACCCATACGGAGGTCAAGCTTGGAGAATACTTTAGCACCTTTAAGTTGCTCGAATAGCTCATTGATGTTGGGAAGTGTATACTTGTTCTTAATTGTCTTCTTATTCAATGGACAGTAGTCGACACAAAGTCGGTCCATGCCATCCTTCTTCCGGACAAAGAGAACACCACAACCCCACGGAGATGAACTCGGTCTTATCAAACCCAGACGATCTTGTTCATTGAGTTGTTTCTTCAATTCCTTCAGCTCCTTTGGACCAAGCTTGTATGGACGCTTGCAAACGGGTTCCGTACCAGGCTCAAGATCGATAATCAATTGGCCGGTGAGGAGGCATTCCCAGAAGCTCTTCTGGAAAGACGTCTTGGTACTCGCAAACGACTGGAATCTGAGAAATTGCATCTAACTCGCCCTTCTCATTGAGAGAAAACAATCGAATGGTTTCATCCCGAGCGGCATAGATGATCACATCGCTAGAAGAGTGTGTCAATTGAATGTCCCTGACAACACAATCAAGTTGAGCCTTGTGCTTAGAAAGCCAGTCCATGCCGAGAATTAGATCAATATCTGAGTCACCAAGAACAATTGGTTTAGACAGAAATTTATAGTTGCCCATCTTGATAGAAACATCCGAAACCACCAAACTAAAGCTCAACCGTTTACCCAGAGAAATGATATCCATGGGTTTACCCAAATGTCAAGAAGTGAATTCATGCTTGGCAAAAAACGGTCTTGACATGAAACAATGCGATGCACCAGTATCAAGCAATACTTTTGCAGGAAAGTAGTTAACTAAAAGGTTACCCATGATCACATCTGAAGAATCCTCTTCCTGAGCTGCGTTCATCATGTTCACCTTAGCATGCTTGGGATTATGCTTGACCACTACACTCCTAGAAGATCTCACAGGAGGAGGAGGAGGAGGAGGAGGAGGAGGCGGAAGGCGCCTTTGGTTGAAGCACTTGTTCGCATAGTGACCTTTCTGCTGACACTTGTTGCAAGTCACCTCTAAGAGCGGACAATGATAAGGAGCACTTGACCTTGGAGCTTGAGTCTGAGACTTGTTCCGATAGCCTGGGTTGGGTGGGTGGGAAGATCCATGGCCACCTTTGTTATTCTGTTGGTAGGGCTGATGGAACGGAGGAGGAGGAAGCCAGAACTTCTGTTGCTTAGCTGCCACTTGTGAGGAAGAAGAAGACTGAACTGCATCCCTGATTCTCTTCTTAGAAGCCTCACACTTGAGCTGAGCACCTTCTTGCTTGAGGGCCATGTTATAGAATTGATCAAACTTAGTAGGCTCAACAAGAACGAGAGCTAACTGTAGATCTTCTCGGATGCCACCTCTAAAGTGGTATATCATGCTCTTTTCATCAGGAACATCCTGCCATGCGAAGCGAGCAAGTTTCTGAAACTGGATGTTGTATTGGTACACGGGCATGCTTCCTTGATTGAGATCGCGGACTCCTCACGCTTGCTCTTAGCAACACTTGTTGGATGATGAGCTTTGAAGTCTCAGGAGAAATCATCCCAGGTAATCACATGACCTCCTATGGAATCTTTGTATTGTTGATACCAATCAGCAGCTTGGTCCTCGAGTTGAAATGATGCGAACTTGACATAGTCCTCATGCCTGACATTGCTACATTCAAAATGCTTGCAGATTTCCATGAGCCAATCATCGGTGTCTGTGGCCTCGACACGGTTGCTGAAAGACTTCGGCTGATCTGCAAGGAACTGGTTGAGGGTAGCAAACTGCGGCTGATTGTTGAATTGCCCTTGACCTTGATTTCCTTGGTTGCGCTCTTGCAAGAGTTGCAAAAGCATCTGGGCATTGGCGTTCGTGGCTGCCATGATAGCTTTCCATGCCTCCGGAGGCGGAGGTGGAGGTGGAGGTGGAGGATTCGCCTGACTCCCATCATTGCGTTACGGATTCAGACGCGTTGGAGGAGCCATCCTGAAGAGGGTGACATCCGTTAGAATCTTGATAGACAGATATACAAGCTGAATCAATGGACAGAAATTGCAACATATAGTCTTCACAATAAACATTCGAACAGAGTTGGACGAATGAATTCCAAAGTTAACATCACATGTCCAATAAGGTGAGAAGCCACTTAGATAAAGGTTGATGAATGAAACAATAAGGTACGACTGGAACAAATAAGTGGTAGGGATTACCCAATCACAAACCAAATATCTGCGGGAAGAAATACTAGAGCTACTTGAATTCCCACCTATAAACTCCCAAAACTTTCTGGTTATGCAATCTGGTGTTGGGGATACAGGGAGGCACAATATATATCACACAACTAACAAGCCCTGCGCTCCAAATGTATCCATCCGTCAACACATAAACAAGAAACATTCGGAAATCATGTACCTCGACCTTCGAAAAGCATCTGTTATATACGAGTTATGGCAATACTCCCGAACTCTCGCCCCAGTACTAGGTGGCGTCGAGGTTATCTCACCAACAACTGCATAAAAGATATTTTCGATATCGACGAACTCAGGTATTCCAGAACTACAACGATAAAATTGTGACGACAACACCTCGGAGCTCAACTCCCCGGGACACTGCCACAACCCATAAATGTCAGGAGGCACCAAGAACAATGTTCTCGTCATAAGAATATTGGAACGATCCCAAGATACCCGCGTGATCCTAAAAAAATTTCGTGAAATTTCAGGAGAAGAAAGACAAAACATCTACGTTATGAGGCCTCACCAGAGCGACGAAGGGATTGAGGAGTAAAAGAATCCTACTCTCCGGTATATATAATCCTAAGAGTCAAAACATTTTGTTCTAGACTCAACAACGTTGCGATTCGATCAAGCAGGGGGCTCCTAAGTCGGGGATGGCTCTGATTACGAACTTGTAACGCCCATGATGCGTCTATAGCTCCCATGTGTTGAGGCACGACTTAGAGGCATAACTGCATAATGGTTTTGTCACAAGAGGCAGAACCCAAGGAGTATCTCGAGTGGGAGCATTTAATGGACGACTACCTCAAGCTACATCAAGTTCCTCCCGAAGATCAAGTGAAGTGCGCCACAAGGAACTTCCACGACTACGCGAACACATGGTGGCTTCACACACCTTTGGAGACCTAAGACATGAGTTGGCCCAAGACGAAGAGAGCTTTGAGGCATGAGTTCGTGCTCCCAACCTACATGGAACAACTTCAACGCCAATTGGAGAACACCATCCAAGGATCCAAGTCCATCGACGAGTACTTCAAGGAGATGAAGGAAGCCTTGCGACGAGCCGGCGTGGACGGCCCCATTTATATGAAGTTCCACTTCATGATGGGATTACACAACGACATATCCAAGACAATCTTCCTCGAGAACTACAAGTCCCTCGACGAAAACTACATTGTTGCTCTCAAGGCAGAACAAAAACTCATGAAGGCCAAAGCTTCTCCACCCCAAGATCACTTCGGGACGACCAAGCTCCATGAAAAACGAGCATGAGGCTAGTACCACAAAGATGTCCAAGCCCGACGAGCTCCAAGACGATGCTCCCAAGTTCGACTTCACAGCCATCCCTCTTTGTGGCATTGATGATGCCGAGTCCTCCATGACTCTTGTTCAAGACGGTGCAGCGACGAGTACAACTACGAAGACCCTCAAGGACCAAGCATTGGAGGCGAGCGACAAGGTGGCGAGCAAGGATGATGCTTCCATCTTAGGAGGCGAGTGTGATGGTGTGCCATCTTCGGCCTTCATCCACGGCGACGACGATGATATGGTTGAGCATGGGATTTTCCTTTCGACCACGGCGACATGTGATGATTTGAGTGACTTTAGCCACCATATTGAGAGTGAGAGTGACTTCACCACTAGCCCCATATATGATGTGTTTCCCAATTCCCATGTGAGGAGAGCCACAACCCCCACCACTTCAGTGAGATGAGTGACTCCACCATACGTGAGATTGAGTGCACCTATTTTGTGGGAGTGAGTGAACCACCACATAGAGAGAGTGAGATAGTTGATAGGTCATGTGAGGCCACTTTCAACACTAATGACTTGACCTCTACCTCTATCGTGTCTTCTCATTTGGTGCTAGGTCCCATCTATGATGATGCGCCGATTCGTGATGACTTCGTCCTCCCTTTGGACAAGACGATGGCCATGGTGGAATATGATGCACCCCCCATGTAACATCCCAAATTTTCAATTTGGATTGATATACATTAGATCATCATGCATATCATATTTTATTTTGCATTTTGGTTGATCCTATAAATTCCATGCAACTCAATGACCCACGGAGAGAGTTGGGGATTTCGTTATTTTCATATTTGACTTTTCTCAAATTTTGAGAATAGGATCATTTGATTTTATTTATTTTATCATCAATTATTTCTATTACAAAAATATGAGAGAGGGAATAAAATAACTTTCCCAAAATAAAGAAATATTGAGGATTCAATAAAAATCAAATAAGATTTTATTTCAGAGTTTTTCGGTGTTTTATTTGAATTTAGGAAAAAAGTGCATTTTCAAAATTGCATTTAAATCCCAAATAAATGTTCACCTTGTGCGGCTTGATTTTAGAAGCCCGTGAAAAATTATTTCGGAATTTTTGGAGTCTGTTTAGTATTTATTTTTATTTTTTTTTCCAAGCAGAATAATTAAAAAAACGAACCGAATTCGGGCCGTACCCGAGCGGGACACCGCCCGGGGGCAGCCTTTAAATAGCGCCGCCCCGAGCCGCCCCAGCCCATCAGCCCTGCCTTGATCCGCGCGCGCCGCCGGAGCCGCCGCCGCCGCCGCCGACGATCCCGCCGCCCGAGGTTCGTCGCGCCTCGATTTCCGTGCCGAAAAAAAAGAGATAGAAAAAATGGGCGTTCGTCGTTTTTCTTTTTCTCGGATTAAATCCGCGATTTTCTGATCGCGATTCCTGATCCGATTTTCGTTTTAGTTTAACTTTTCGCTCGTTTATCGTAATCAGGCGATTCAAGCGCCTAGGGATTCGTCTCGAAACCCTCTATCCGTTTAGTCAACTTAAACAAGATTTTCCTACTGTAAAATTTGCCCTAGATCCAGATTACTAGAACGAAGTTGTTTTCTTTCGCCATTTGACTTTCGTTGCTTCGTTCGATTTGATTCTTTTTGCCAACCGGAGTTCTTAAGTTGAACCTTCTGGTTAGATCTCTTATTTGAGTTTTACCTATGCATTAGATAAGTACTTATTGTATGCTTGTTTGTTTGTTTGCGATAGAGTACCCGGAGTGCGCCGCCTGTTACTTCGAATCGTTAGGTTTCGCGGATCATCAGCAAGGCAAGTAACACTTTGATCATACCTTTTCTACTTCCCAGTTTTATTGCATTAGATCAATCCTCACACATTGCATGATTAGGATCTAATTAAATTGTGGGATGGGAAGTAGATGAGGTAGTACCTATTACCTATTTATTATCAAACCTTTGGGAGTTACTTCTACGTTTGCTTATTATGCCATGCTATGCTAGTAGATGTGGATTGGGTGAGTGAAATCCATGACAGATGTGAGATTGTTAATTAATGGTTTATCTAAGGTGGCAACTTAAACACACATTTGGGTGGATTGAGGCACCTGGGTATTCCAGGACTTGCCTGTTTTCTTTTGGACCGCCACCCAGGCTCAAAGGGATCATGAGACTATTCATACTAGAAACTTCCGTGTGCAGCCACAAGCTATTATGGGCTCTAGCATAGTTGACTAAGTCGTGCGAACTCTTACAGTGGTAGACTAGCAGATGTAGGGGATGTAGGTGGTACGGTCTACCCGATCGTAAGGTGCTAGCGCTTCTGAAAGACTATGTCTCAGTCATCCGTCTTCTCAAACACTATGTAGTGCGAGAAACCAAACGGAGGCGATCGAGTCTTGTGGGGAGAAGTGCGCAAACCTCTGCAGAGTGTAATAAACTAATCATGGTTAGCTGTGTCCCCGGTTATGGACATCTTGAGTATCTAGTACTTGGATTTTCATGTGAACCTCAACATGTTACTCTAAATTAATTTTGTTGGGTTATGTTTAATGATGATGCTTAATTGGGATTGAGAATGTTGTCAACCATTCTCAATGTTTAACAACCACCATGATAGTAATTAAATTTTATTCCTTTGAAGTAGGGAAAATTTGGCTTTACGCAAAAACAGTAACCATAGAGCTTTCCACCAGCCAAATATGCATATAGTACAGCCGTTTCATTCCATTACTCTCTATGTGTTACCTTGCCAGCATATTCCATGTGCTGACCCGTTTTCGGGCTGCAACGTTAATGTTGCAGACTCTTGAGACGACGATTAAGGAGTCTTAGGTCGTGGTTCTATACTCAGTGATGCCTTTGGAGTTGATGGACTCACTTATCTTCCAAGCCTTCCGCTGTTATCGTTATTAGATGGCCTTAAGCCATATTTATTGTAATAAGTTCTCGATTGAGACACTCGATGTAATAAGTGTGTGATTGGTACTCTGCTATAAATCCTCCGAGTACTGTGTGGTGTCAGCATTACTGATCCAGAGATGACGCCGGAGCACAGAGATCAGACTGTTTGAGGTCTGGTCGCTACAGAGATGGTATCATAGCACACGCTGACTATAGGACACGACCACTAAGCACAAGACCTAGATCACTTTTCACTCTCTTCTCTTCTGACCTCTCATCTTTTTTACTCTTTAGGATGGCAGATGCAAGGAATAAGTTCACACAACCGGATGAAGATACACCCTTTGGACGATACTTGAAGGAAGTCACTACATACCTAAATATAGGAGTACCAAGCTTCACCGGAACCTACAACGCCACTTTACCTGAAGAAGAGCGCTGGATGATTCAAGTTCAAGTTCTAGGAAGGATGTTCATGCCAGTCACTGAGCCCATAGAGTTTTCTTTTGATGCACCAACTTGGAGTCTAGGAAAGAGCATGGCAGCTCACATCGCCATGGGACGCATTGGAGAAGTCTACCGCAATGATCTCAAGGATACTATCTACTACATTTGTGGGCGCCGAGATGAACACTAGGAGATGATCAGCACCAGGAAGGATAGATCAATCGCATATCTTATCCAGGAGTTAAATCAGCACATTCGACGACAGGAGAACCAGATGTGCGCTGACATGATAGATCTAAAGAAGGCTAAGACTAGAATCAAGGAACTGGAGGAAGAACTCAAAGCTACACATGAAGATTATGAAGAAGAAATTGAAGTATTGGTGGAGAAGAATGACGACCTGATCAAGAAGATTGGAATATTTATGGGAGGCCCTACACCAGTAGATGAAGACGAAGAACCCCAGGAGATTAGCTCGGAAGACTACATCATCATCGATGGCACCGACTCGGAAGCAGATAGTAGCAATGATGACTATGTTGATGAAGCTGGAGCAGATATCATGGAGTCTGCAACCGAAGAATATTTCTAGTAGACCACCTCATAGTAGTAGTAGTCCACCATGTAAATATAGTAGTCCGAGCACTTTTGCGATAATTAGATCGATTGTATGCCCTTGTTTGATTGATTGAAGTGAATTGTTTGTTTTTGCCTCATGTGCATATGGGTAGTGTTTTCTCTTTAGACCCCTCTATTCTTATATCTCATCTTTTCTAAACCCTCAGATGCCTCCGAGACGTGACCCCGGATTTACCTTTCCACCGGAGCTCACCCAGTTGATCCAGCAGCAGAACACATTGATGCAGTTGCTAGTCCAGAATCAGAATCAGGGGAACAATGACAACCACCCACCACCACCACCACCTGTTGACCACTTAGCCCATTTTCTTAGACTGAATCTGCTGGTGTTTTCCAGTAGCACCAAGCCAATAGTAGCAGATGATTGGGTCCGTAAGACAGCTAGGGAGTTGACCACAACAGGATGCATAGATGCGGAGAAGGTGAAGTTTGCCGCACATCAGTTAGAAGGACCCGCAGCATCATGGTGGGAGAATTTCACAGCCACTTTCCCTGTAGACACTTTCACATGGGACCAGTTTCAGCAGGCTTTTCGTACTGCACACGTTTCAGCAGGAGCTATGGCCATGAAGAAGCGTGAGTTTCGCAACTTGTGCCAAGGAGGACGGACAGTTGGCCAGTATGTGGAGGACTTTAGTAAGTTAGCACGTTATGCCCCAGATGACGTCGCTACGGATGCAGCTAAGTAGGAGAAGTTTCTGGAAGGACTGAATGATGAGTTGAGCATGCAGTTGATGGTAACAACCTTCAACAACTACCAGGAGTTGGTAGATCATGCTCTTATGATTGAAGGGAAGCAGCAGCAGATTGAGAATCGCAAGAGGAAGTATGGACAAGGAAAGTATAATTCAGGAGCTCGGCAGAAGCCACGTTTTACCCCTAGACCGGGAGGACATTTTCAGCATACCCATGGAGGAGGTAGCTCACACAATCACAATGGCACCAAGAATGGTAATGGCAATGAAGGAAGCAACGGCCAGAACCGCACCAACCCATCAACCCCAGCCAAGAAAGACTTGAGCCAAGTCACTTGCTTTAAGTGTTCGAAGACCGGACATTATGCCAATGAATGTCCTGAAGGCCAAAATGGCAATGGAAGTTCTGGGAAGAAGCCGAACCCTTTCAACAGGGGACAGGTGGACCACGTTAGCATGGAGGAGGTTGAAGCTCAGCCCGATGCAGTAATAGGTAAGTTTTGGTTAAGTCAGTTACTGCACTCATTCTTTTTGATGCTGGTGCATCGCATTCATACATCTCAAGGGGATTTGTGGATAAGTATAACCTACTAACCCAAGCCCTTAGGTCACCCATGTTAGTAACCTCGCCCGGAGCAGAGTATGTGGCTAGTCTATGGTGTGATTGGTTACCATTAAGGATTGGTAACTATGTTTTTCCCTCAGACCTGATAGTATTGGAATCTCAAGGATTGGATGTGATATTAGGCATGGATTGGTTATCCAAGTATGAAGGGAATATAGAATGTGCTAGTAAGTCAATTTTGCTTACCACCCCATAAGGGAGAAGGATCAAGTATGTATCCCGGCATGTGCCAAAGAGGACTCAAGTAAATTGCCTAACAGGAGTTGTGCAGGAGGAAGTACCAGTGGTAAGGGATTTCCCTGATGTATTTCCAAAGGAGTTGCCAGGCATGCCACCGGATAGAGATATTGAGTTTTTGATTGAGCTATTGCCAGGCACAGGGCCAATATCAAAGAGACCATATAGGATGCCAGCAAA
Organism: Triticum aestivum; assembly: GCF_018294505.1. Taxonomy (NCBI): domain Eukaryota; kingdom Viridiplantae; phylum Streptophyta; class Magnoliopsida; order Poales; family Poaceae; genus Triticum; species Triticum aestivum. Next base: position 277,161,973 of record NC_057809.1, on the reverse strand, counting down.
GGATTTGGTGGAAATTAAGAAGCAGATTAAGGAGTTATGGATAAGGGATATATTCGCCCAAGTTCTTCACCTTGGGGATCGCCAGTACTTCTAGTGGAGAAAAAGGATGGATCGTTAAGGATGGTTGTTGATTATCGAGGATTGAATGAAGTAATGATCAAGAACAAGTACCCTCTACCAATGATCAACGATCTATTTGATCGACTGTAAGGAGCTAAGGTATTTTCCAAGATCGATCTGCGATCAGGATACCACCAGTTGAAGATTCGAGAACAGGATATTCCGAAGACATCTTCTACTACCAGGTATGGGCTGTATGAGTATACCATTATGTCATTTGGTCTGACTAACGCACCTGCCTATTTTATGAACATGATGAACAAAGTGTTTATGGAGTTTTTGGATAAGTTCGTCGTAGTGTTCATTGATGATATCCTGGTTTATTCAAAGAATGAAGAGGAACATAAGGAGCATTTGCGTTAAGTACTTGGAAAGCTCAGAGAACATCAATTATATGCCAAGTTCAGCAAATGTGAGTTTTGGTTGAAGGAAGTAGGATTCCTCGGACATGTTATATCTGGAGAAGGTATAGCAGTAGATCCTGCTAAAGTTGAAACCGTGACCAAGTGGGAAGCCCCAACAACAGTTGGAGAGATCCAGAGTTTTCTTGGACTGGCAGGATACTACCGGAGATTTATTGAGAATTTCTCAAAGATTGCGAAGCCTATGACTGAGTTGTTAAAGAAAGATACCAAGTTCATATGGACAGAGGAATGTGAGGCTAGTTTCCAGGAGTTGAAGAAACGTTTGGTTACCTCACCAGTGTTGATTTTGCCAGACCAGACCAAGGATTATGAGGTGTATTGCGACGCTTCACATCAAGGACTTGGAGCAGTGCTTATGCAGGAAAGGAGAGTTGTTTCATATGCCTCAAGACAACTGAAGCCTCATGAGTTAAATTATGCTACGCTTGATTTGGAATTAGCAGCCGTAGTGCATGCACTGAAGACATGGAGACATTTTCTGATTGGAAATCGTTGTGAGGTGTATACGGATCATAAGAGTTTGAAGTACATTTTCACCCAGAAGGAGTTGAATCTCAGACAAAGGAGATGGTTGGAGCTTATCAAGGATTATGATATGAAATTGCATGATCATCCTGGAAAGGCTAATGTAGTAGCTGACGCATTAAGCCGTAAGAGCCATGTCAATACATTAATGACGGGAGAAGTGGCCTACAAGTTGGAATTGCCCGAAGGATTGTCAGGAGTACATGATGTGTTCCACGTTTCTCAGTTAAAGAAATGTCACGCAGAGATGGCTGACATACCATTGAGAGACACAGTGCCATTGGAAACTATTCAGTTGGATAACGATTTGACCTACGAGGAGAAACCAGTTAAGATTCTCGATTTTGCCAGCCGAGTTACTCGCAGCAAAGTTATCAAGTTTTGCAAGGTTCAGTGGAGCCACCACATGGAGGATGAAGCCACCTGGGAGCGAGAGGAAGATTTGCTCAAAGACCACCTGTCGTGGTTCTAAGCCTGACAGTAGAGTGGGGGGTAGGTATGGAGAGGCAAGGTCCTAGCTATGGAGAGGTTGTAAGCACAGAGGATGTACGAGTTCAGGCCCTTCTCGGAGGAAGTAACAGCCCTACGTCTCGGAGCCCAGATGCGGTCGAGTGGATTATGAATGTATGGATTACAAGGTGCCCCACCCTTCTGCCTGTGGAGGGGGGTGGCTTATATAGAGTGCGCCAGGACCCCAGCCAGCCCACGTAGGAGAAGGTTTAAGGTGAGTTAAGTCTGGGGCGTTACTGGTAACGCCCCACATAAAGTGCCTTTACTATCATAAAGTCTACTTAATTACAGACCGTTGCGGTGCAGAGTGCCTCTTGACCTCCTGGTGGTCGAGTGCGTCTTCGTGGTCGAGTCCTTCAGGCCAGTCGAGTGTGTCCTCGTTGGTCGAGTGAGTCCTCGTTGGTCGACTGGAAGGCGACCTCTTCTAGGGATGTCCTAGGGTAAGTTACTTGGGACAGGTTCGTGGCCCTACCCTAGGTACATAACCCCATCATTAGCCCCCGAATGGATTGAGGCTTTGAGTGAAGAAGGAGTTGATGTCGTTTCCGATTAACCTTTGCCCTCTAGTTGTGCGCTGTTCTGGATCAAAAGAATCTCTTCGTTGACAGGGAGCAATTCGTCTTCGGTCGACTCGATCCATTCTATTTTTGCGTCGAGTGATCTTTCGAGCTTCGTCGATCTCCGAGCGACGGATCGCCGGAATCACCGCGTCAGACAGACTGATTTGTTGTTCGCGGATTCTGCGGGGTGCGAAATTTGGGGGCGCGCGCGAAGCGGGGCAGACCGCGGCGTTCGGATGGGACGGGGCGTAGACGCCTCGATCTCCGCGCCGCCTTTTTCGCCACGTATCCAGTCCTCATAACTGCTCACAGATATGATTAGATCGACCGGGCCCACACGTCAGCCACTCGGAAGGGACCTTATAAATGTGCCCGGCGAAGATTTCTGTGCTGCGCCTCAGCATTCTCCCTCTCTCCCTCTGCTCCCTTCCTCCCTGCTCAGCATGCCCGCTCTCGCCTTCGCACCGCTTCCCTTCGTGCATCTCACCAGCGACCATGGCCAAGGAGAAGACGGCGGCGCTGGAGCGTGCCAAGAAGGCGTCGGCATCGGAGAAGGCGAAGGGGAGATCCACCAGCCGCAGAGGATCCTCGTCCAGATCCCGCCTGCCGAAAGGCTGGGTCCAAGGCGACTGGATCCAGTCGACCATCACGGAGAAGGACCTCCTCGACATGGCCAACGAGGGCTTGATCCCTCACGGAGCTGCGAGGTTGCCGGGGAAGGAGTGGCAGCCACAGCCAGAAGAGGGTGAGTGTGTGCTTCTGGCCACTCATGTCGATCGGGGGTTTTCCTTGCCACCAAGCATTTTCTTCCGAGGTTTCTTGAATTTCTTTGGAGCGCAGCTCCACACTTTACCCCAAACTCCATTGCCTACCTTGCTGCATTCGTGTCCATGTGTGAGGGTTTCTTGGGCTGTCGACCGCACAGGGGTTTGTTCAAACGTATCTTCACGTGTCGCTCCCAGACCGTGAAGAAGGCGAGCCCAGGTGACGAGAAGACCCGAGTCGTCCAAATGTGTGGGGGCCTGTGAATTCAGGTGAGGAACAATAGCACCTTCCCGCCCATGTCCTTCCCCGAGTCCGTCAGAGGCTGGCAGTCGACTTGGTTCTACTGCCAGGTCCAGTCGACGCCAGGGCAGTCGAGTGGGCTCCCTCCGTTTACCATGGACCGAGTGAACAAGCCCTCCCCTCTGAAGCTGATTCCGGAGGAGAAAGCCGATGTGAAGATGTTGATGGAGCGCGTGGTGCAGCTGGTTCGGGACGGTGTGACAGGCATGGACCTCCTGGAGGTTTTCCTCAAGCGTCGCATCCAGCCTCTCCAGTTCAGGAGCCACTGCATGTGGTTGCACTGTGGGCCCGAAGACGAGACTAGAGTCCATCCAGAAGAAGTCGACGATGTCACTCTGGAGAGATGGATGGCAGCCGTTACCGGAAACAGGGACAACCTGCGCGGAGCCAGAAGAATTCCTCCACTCGACCACGACAGCATCCCAAACAAGGTACACTTGCTCTGCTTTCCATTGTGTCTTTGTCGTATTCACTCCTGCTAACCCTGTCGACTGGTCGACTGATCCTTGTTTCTGCGACTGCTAGGCCTTCACCGAGCTGTACTCGATGCCCAATGGGGCACAAGCTTCGACTGAGGAAGGCGAGGCGAGTGGGGGCGAGGCGAGCGGGGGTGAGGCGAGCGGGGGCGAGAGCCAGGAAGAGGAGGAATGGGACTCGGATGCCGCAGGGGGTGATGACGACGATGATGATGATGAAGATGATGAAGATGACATCGAGGACGAGGAAGAAGAGGAAGAGGAGGTCGTTCCACCGCGCTCAGAAAGGCGGTCGAAGCTTGTCCACGACCCTTCGACCGAACGTGGTAAGGGGGTTGCGACCGCCACCCAGTCGACCAAGCGCCCCCGGACCACCTCTCCAGCGCCGACTGAAAAGGCGCCGAAGCAGCCCAGGGCGGCCTCATCGAAGCCGACCAAGCTCCTGCCGAAGATGAAGGTGTCCATCCCCACCATTTCAGGGTAATTGTGTTGCTCATATTTTCTTATTCTTATGCGAACTTTATCTCTGGTCGACACCGAGGTTAGTCGACTGATCCTTTGGAGTTGCAGCGCTGCTACTTCTGAGACCTCGGCCCGGGCCGATGACCACGAGATGGAGGATGCAGCCACTTCGAATCCAGGTGCTGTGTTCTTAATACCATTCTTAGTCGACTGACTCGCAATCTCTGATCCTGACCCTTCTCCGCAGCTCCACCCAACACTGTTATCGATCTTCCTGATGATGATGAGGATGAAGAGCCGCTGAAGCACAGGAGGAGTCGGAAAGCGTCCGTCAGTAAGGTGCCTCAGGATGTGTCAGCACCTGAAATTCTGACTGTGGAGGAAGAGAACACCACTCGACACACGGTGACCTTCGCGACCCCACTGACGAGTGCTCAGCAGCCCTCCCTCTTCACGACTCACCACGTCCCAGAGGACCAAGCTGGTGCGGCGAAGGAGGCGATACGTCAGGCGGGACTCATGATGGAGCAGCTGAAGACTATCCGGGATGCGAGCCAGGCAGCTTATGACGCCAGCTCTGCCCTCCAAAGCAATGTCCAGGTCAGTCGACTGCTGTTTGTTCTGTTGGATATGCTACCAAAAACTTTTCTTTTCCGGGATTTATATTAGTCACCCAGTGGGTGTGTCGAATAAACTCCGTGCTAGCGGGGGCACGCTGAGTGCACCCGCTGGGTGTAGTCCCCAAGGCTAAGGTCGATTGCTGGCAGTCGGCCTTAGGCTTTATAATGTAGATCTTTCTATCAGTCGACTGGTCGACTGGATTTCGCAAACCGGTGGGGGCACGCTGAGTGCACCCACTGGGTGTAGTCTCCAAGGCTAAGGTCGATTGCTGGCAGTCGGCCTTAGGCTTTATAATGTCAATCTTTCTATCAGTCGACTGGTCGACTGGATTTCGCAAACCGGTGGGGGCACGCTGAGTGCACCCACTGGGTGTAGTCCCCGAGACTGTGGTCGACTGCTTGCAGTTGATCACAGTCTTAGAGAATGCGTCTCGCGCACTGTTTTTTTTTT